>NC_052165.1:85655597-85831071 GCF_902713615.1 Scyliorhinus canicula | reverse complement strand
ACCCTGACCCCTCCCCTGCCCCCTCCCCCACCCGGGAACCCTGACCCCTCCCCTGCCCCTTCCCCCTCCCCCACCCGGTAACCCTGCCCCCTCCCCCACCCGGTAACCCTGCCCCCTCCCCCTCCCCCACCCGGTAACCCTGCCCCCTCCCCCACCCGGTAACCCTGCCCCCTCCCCCTCCCCCACCCGGTAACCCTGCCCCCTCCCCCTCTCCCACCCGGTAACCCTGCCCCCTCCCCCTCCCCCACCCGGTAACACTGCCCCCTCCCCCACCCGGTAACCCTGCCCCCTCCCCCTCCCCCGGGTATGTCAGCAATCCCAG
This sequence comes from Scyliorhinus canicula, assembly GCF_902713615.1. Lineage (NCBI taxonomy): Eukaryota > Metazoa > Chordata > Chondrichthyes > Carcharhiniformes > Scyliorhinidae > Scyliorhinus > Scyliorhinus canicula. The sequence continues at coordinate 85,830,749 of NC_052165.1, read as the reverse complement.
CACCCGGGCCCTGTTCGAGAAGATTCACCCCTGAAACCCTCAGCTTCCTTATCCCTCATTTCTCTGGTATTCTGCCTGCCTGCTAATTTCTCCTTCTCCAGCTTGGGTGTATATGGTGCGACATTAAGGCACGGTTTTGTCGGAATGACGAGACCAATCCCTCAGTCTCGGGTGGAAGTGATGGTGTGTTTACCGCCCTTCTTTGGTGAGTTGCCAATAACAGTTTCCATAGGCTGCCTCCTGCTGGTGACTGTCTGATCTGCAGGCTAGCAAGAGCCAGAGGACCCTTGTGCTGAGCAATAAGACATAGGAGCAGCAGCAGGCCATTCAGCCCTTCAAGCCCACCCCGCCATTCAGTATCTGATCTCCTCCGAAACCATTTTCCTGCATCATTCCTGTATCCCCTGAGGCTTTTACTATCTAGAAATCTCCTGATTTCGGCCTTGAACGTACTCAGTGAGTGAGCCTCACATTCCAGAGAATTCCAAAGATACACCAGCCTCTGGATGAAGAAATTCCACCTCATCCCAATCCTGACTGGCCGGCTCCTTATTCTGAGACTGTGTCCCTGGTTCTGGATACCCTGCAGCCAGAGGAAACATCCTTCCTGTTACCTACCCAGCTGGGGTCGGCAATAGTGCTGCTTTGTACATCCTGCCTGAGCTGGCCGCACACAGCAAGCTTTCTGCTCACTGATCCACACTGAGTCTCGAATGACTGATGTCCTAGTCTGACTCGAGGTGAATGACCATGAAATGGTTGTAATGAACATGCTTATAGAAGCACTCTGGCCATTATCTGCTGTCATGTTAATGGCAGCTTTATGGATGACTGTGTGGGGCTGGGATGCCAGCTCGTTATCACAGGGAATTCACAGTGCAGCTGTGATCGTGGAGCAATACCACCACCACCCTCCCTGCACAATATCGGCTGCCGCACACAACCTTGTCAAATTCCAGGCGAGTGACCGCATGGAAGCGATGATGGTAAGAAAACTCAATATTTATGTTACCTACTAGGCAGCACGGTGGCACAGTGGCTAGCACTGCTGTGGGCAGCACGGTGACGCAGTGGCTAGCACTGCTGTGGGCAGCACGGTGACACAGTGGCTAGCACTGCTCGGGGCAGCACGGTGACGTAGTGGCTAGCACTGCTGTGGGCAGCACGGTGATGCAGTGGCTAGCACTGCTGTGGGCAGCACGGTGACGCAGTGGCTAGCACTGCTGTGGGCAGCACGGTGACACAGTGGCTAGCACAGCTGCAGGCAGCACGGGTGACACAGTGGCTAGCACAGCTGCAGGCAGCACGGTGACACAGTGGCTAGCACAGCTGCAGGCAGCACGGTGACGCAGTGGCTAGCACTGCTGTGGGCAGCACGGTGATGTAGTGGCTAGCACAGCTGTGGGCAGCACGGTGGCACAGTGGCTAGCACTGCTGTGGGCAGCACGGTGGCACAGTGGCTAGCACTGCTGTGGGCAGCACGGTGACACAGTGGCTAGCACTGCTGTGGGCAGCACGGTGACACAGTGGCTAGCACTGCTGTGGGCAGCACGGTGACGCAGTGGCTAGCACTGCTGTGGGCAGCACGGTGACACAGTGGCTAGCACTGCTGTGGGCAGCACGGTGACGCAGTGGCTAGCACTGCTGTGGGCAGCACGGTGACACAGTGGCTAGCACAGCTGTGGGCAGCACGGTGACGCAGTGGCTAGCACAGCTGTGGGCAGCACGGTGACGCAGTGGCTAGCACAGCTGTGGGCAGCACGGTGACGCAGTGGCTAGCACTGCTGTGGGCAGCACGGTGACACAGTGGCTAGCACTGCTGTGGGCAGCACGGTGACACAGTGGCTAGCACTGCTGTGGGCAGCACGGTGACGTAGTGGCTAGCACTGCTGTGGGCAGCACGGTGACACAGTGGCTAGCACTGCTGTGGGCAGCACGGTGACACAGTGGCTAGCACTGCTGTGGGCAGCACGGTGACACAGTGGCTAGCACTGCTGTGGGCAGCACGGTGACACAGTGGCTAGCACTGCTGTGGGCAGCACGGTTGCGCAGTGGCTAGCACTGCTGTGGGCAGCACGGTTGCGCAGTGGCTAGCACTGCTGTGGGCAGCACGGTGACACAGTGGCTAGCACTGCTGTGGGCAGCACGGTGACACAGTGGCTAGCACAGTTGTGCGCAGCACGGTGACACAGTGGCTAGCACAGCTGTGGGCGGCATGGTGACGTAGTGGCTAGCACTACGTGTCAGTACATTGGCGCAGTGGTTAGCACTGCTGACTCACGGCGTTGAGGACCCGGGTTCGAACCCGGCTCTGGATCACTCCCCATGTTTGCGTGGGTCTTACCCCCACAACCCAAAGATGTGCAGGGTAGATGGATTGGCCACACTAAATTGTCCCTTAATTGAAAAAAAAAAGAATTGGGAACTCTAAATTTATTTTAAAAAAATAACTTATTCTACCTCCTAAAACACGACTACTCCCAGAAGGGTGTTGGCCTGGGTATTTATATCCCGTGGGGCCTTTGGTATCAGGGTGTAGCTCTGCCCCCTCATCAGGGCAGATCATATCCAGGTGAGGCCCCCCTGATGTTACAGAGACCCTGGGCTTCCGGAGTCGGAGAGCGACTGCCACTCAGCTCATCGAGACACCGTGTGAGAGGGTTCAGGACTTTGGCTAAGGTTATATTATGGACTAACAATTACCTGGGGCTGGATCTCAGTGAGGAGTGCGCACTGGGCTCATCCCTTTCAAAAGGCATTTGATAAAGTACCAGATAATAGACCAATTAGCAAAACTGGGGCCCATGGGATTGAAGGGGCGGGTGGTAAAATCACAGATACAGAATGATCACAGTGACAGGACATAGGGATGCACACTCGCATCATTACAGTGATGTACTCCAGGCATTAAGGACCTTTAGATTAATGACCCGGGGCTGGGGATATGGAGCATCATTTGCATATTTGCAGATGACATGAACTTGGAAATTTAGTAAACAGCAAGCAGGAGAATAACTAACACTGGAAGAAAATGTAGCTGGTCTGGTTAGTACGTTCGCAGAAGACACAAAAATTGGTGGAGCTGCAGACAGTGAAGAGGATTGTCAGAGGATACAGCAGGATATAAACTGGATGGAGTCTTGGCGGAGAAATGGCAGCTGGAGTTTAATCCGGACAAGTGTGATGGTAATGCACTTTGGAAGGTCCAATGCATGTAGGAATTACACAATAAATGATAGAGCGGGCAGCACGGTAGCACAGTGGTTAGCACAATTGCTTCACAGCTCCAGGGTCCGAGGTTCGATTCCGGCTTGGGTCGCTGTCTGTGCGGAGTCTGCACATCCTCCCCGTGTGTGCGTGGGTTTCCTCCGGGAGCTCCGGTTTCCTCCCACAGTCCAAAGATGTGCAGGTTAGGTGGATTGGCCATGATAAATTGCCCTTAATGTCCAAAATTGCCCTTAGTGTTGGGTGGGGTTACTGGGTTATAGGGATAAGGTGGAGGTGTTAACCTTGGGTAGGGTGCTCTTTCCAAGAGCTGGTACAGACTCGATGGGCCGAATGGCTTGCTTCTGCACTGTAAATTCTATGATATCTAACTCTTGCAAGTACTGACAGGTAGAGAGATCTGGGTGTGCTTGTCCACCGATCACTGGACATGTGGATAAGGTGATCAAGAAGGCATGGGGCATGCTGGCCTTCATCTGTCGGGGCATTGAATATAAAATTGGCAAGTCATGCTGCAGCTGTACAGGACCTTAGTTAGGCCTCATTTGGAATATTGTGTTCAATTCTCGTCGCCACACTACCATAAGGATGTTGATGCTTTGGAGAAGGTACGGAAGCGGTTTACTAGGATGCTGCCTGGTATGGAGGGCATTAGCTATGAGGAGAGGTTAGATAAACTCAGTCTGTTCTCACTGGAACATCGGACGTTGAGAGGCGACCCGATAGAGGTCTACAAGATCATGAGGGGCATAGACAGAGTGGATAGTCAGACGCTCTTTCCTACAGTAGGAGAGTCAAGTACTAGGGGACGTAAGTTTAAGTGCGTGGGGAAAAGTTTAGAACTGATGTACGAGGGTGGTAAATGTATGGAACATGCGGCCTGGAGAGGTGGTGGGCGCAGGTACGATAGCGGCATTTAAGGGGCATCTAGACAAATATATGAATAGGGTGGAAATAGAAGGATACGGACTCCGTAAGTGCAGAAAGTTTTAGTTTAGGCAGGGGCCATGGTCAGCACAGGCTTGGAGGGCCGAAGGGCCTGTTCCTGTTCTGTATTGTTCTTTGGTAAAATGGGCAGACACTTAGTAGCTGAACTTTTAAAAAAAACAAACATCTTATTAAGGCATTCATGGTTTTATAATAACAAAAGACACAAGTACAGATATAAACATAGTTCAACGCGTAACGCTCCCCTCCATCTCCCACAGTTATCTCCTAAGCTAGACCGACATAGTCTATGACCCTCCCCCCCCCCCCAGCCCCGCCCTGCTCCCTAATCCACCCCATATTGAATCAGGTTCAATATTCTCATAAGAAGTCGATAAACGGCTGCCACCTTCGGACAGGGCGGACTTGATTATCTCAAGCCTGAGAAACCCAGCTATGTCACTAACCCATACCTCTGATTTCGGGGACTTCAAGTCCCTCCACGCTCGTAAGATCCGACTCCGGGCTACCGAAGGAGGCAAAGGCCAAAACAAGTGCCCCTCTCTTCCCCCTGGAATCCCGGGTCTCCCGACACTCCAAAAATCGCCACCTCTGGACTCGGAGCCGCCCTCGCCTTTAACACCCGAGACAAGACATTCGCAAATCCCTGCCAGAACCCCCTGAGCTTCGGGCATGCCCAAAACATGTGGACATAATTTGCGGACCGTCCTGCACATCGCCCACACCTGTCCTCTACCCCAAAAAACCTGCTCATCCGGGTCACCATCGCGTGTGCCCAGTGAACCACCTTGAATTGTATCAGGCTCAGCCTGGCACATGGTGAGGACGTGTTGACTCTGCTCAGAGCATCCGCCCACAGACCCGCCTCTAACACCTTTTGCCAACTCGTCTTCCCATTTACGCTTTAGCTCACCTATCTGGGTTTCCTCCCACTCCATGAGTCTTTATAGATTTCCGAGACCTTCCCCTCCCCCACCCCGGTTTGAGAAACTTTCCTGTCCTGTATCCTCTGTGGCGGAAGGTGCGGAAAGGTAAAAACCTGCCTTCGCACAAAATCCCTTACCTGGAGATACCGGAACCCATTCCCACCCGGCAATTCAAACGTCACTTCCAGATCCTCCAGACCGGGAAAGCTCCCATCAATAAACAGATCTCCCAGTCTCTCAGTACCCGCTCTCTGCCACCTCCGAAACCCACCATCCATTATCCCCGGCACAAACCAGTGATTACCACAGATTGGGGCCCACACCAACGCTCCATCCACTCCCATACGCTTCCACCATTGCCCCAGACTCTCAGAGCCGCCACCACCACCGGGCTTGTGGAGTACCTGTGCGGAGTCTGCACATCCTCCCCGTTTGTGCGTGGGTTTCCTCCGGGTGCTCCGGTTTCCTCCCACAGTTCAAAGATGTGCAGGTTGGGTGGATTGGCCATGATAAATTGCCCTTAGTGTCTAAAAGTGCCCTTAGTGCTGGGTGGGGTTACTGGGTTGTGGGGATAGGTGTTGACCTTGGGTCGGGTGCAGACTCGATGGGCCGAATGGCCTCCTTCTGCACTGTAAATTCTATAATTCTATGAACTGGGGGGGATTCCTCTTCTCTTCTTCACCAGCCTCCACTTTTACCGCTCAGATCCCCAATATGTCCACCACGAGCGGGAGCTACCAAATAAGTGACCTCTCACTCCATGGCCGCCACCAGAAGTCCGTAGTAACTGAACTTTAACAGAGAAGAGTGTGAAGTGATGTATTTTTGTGGGCAAAACTAAAGGCGATATGAATTAAATGATAGAATTTGAAATGGTTGGAGGAATGGGGGGATCTGGGGTGTAAGTGTCCGAAGCTGGCAGGAAAGCTGCAATTGGACCCTGGAATACAGTACAAAAGCAGTGGGTTACACCAAACCATCAGAGAGGTAAGGGGATGAAAGGTTAGAAGGGGGTTTAAGCAGCAATTGAGGTTAAAATGAGATCGGTCATGATCTTACTGAATGGCGGGGTAGGTTCGAGGGGCCGAGTGGCCGGCTCCTGCTCCTCATGTTTATGTCCCAATGGAATGTTGGTTCGGCCCCGGCTTGAGTCCAATTCTGGGATCACACGATGGGGAAGAGATGCAGAGAAGGGCAGAACGCTCCCAGGGACGCCGGACTTTAGTGAATGTGGAGAGATTGTCAAAGCTGGAACTCTCCTTCAGGCAGAGAAGATGAAGGAGAGGTTTAATCGAGGTATTCAAAGTCACGGGAGTCTGATAGAGTAAGTTAAGAAAAGCAGTCTTCATTGACAGAAGGGTCAGTTAACCAGAGGGACACAGAGTTTAAAATAATTGTTGGGAGAATCTGGAGCTGAGGAGAATCTTTTCACTCCAGCGAGTTGTTGTGATCTGGGAGGCACTTCCTGAAAGGGCGGTGGAAGCCGATTCAATCGGAACGCTCAAAAGAAAATATTTGAAGGTGAAAAGGTTTGTGGGAACTTTGGGAAAGGTCAGGGGGTGAGGAATCACAGAAACAATGACTCGAATGTAGATAGGGAGCAGCTGTTTCCCTCAGTTGAAGGGCCAATTACTGACCCTTCAAATTCAAGGTCAGGACAGGAGGTTTAGGGGGGATTAGAGGACGAACGTTTTTGCCCAGAGCGTGCCGACGGTCCGGAATGTGCTGCCTGGGAGGGTGTTTGAGGCGGGATGCCTCATATCCTTTTAAAAAGTACCTGGATGAGCACTTGGCCCATAGCCTTGAATGTTATGGTTTGCCAAGTGTTCATGGCATTAGGTTGGCAGGTCAGGTGTTTCTCATGTGTCAGTACCGACTTGATGGGCCAAACGGCCTCTTCTGTGCTGTTATTCTGTTATTCTGTGATTCTGTGAATGTTACCATTCTATAATGCTGTTTACAGCTGACATTACTTCAAAGCAATTAATTGATGGTGAAATACTTTGGAATGTTACAAGGTAGTGAAAGGTTCCTGTAGAATTTATTTTTTATGTTTTCTCTTTCTCATCGCCCATCCCTAATTGCCCTTGAGAAGGTGGTGGGCGAGTCACCTTCCAGAACCACCGTGACCCACGTCGTGCAGGTACATCCACAGAGCTGCCCCTGTCTATTTAGAAAGGATAAAGCCATCAATAACGGCACAATTAGCCGAAACATCAGTTTTACACAAACTGGTACAGTCCGTCATTCGAGACAGAGAGCTAGTGAGCAGACTTTAGTCAGGTCCTCCAGGAAATGATTGATTCAGTAACTAAAGGAAAGACAGCAGGTGGTGATGTAGACTTTTGATGCGATTTAGTGAGATTTTTCTCGGGAAGTTCATTCGGAAAACTGAGGCTTGCTGGTGTTATAACCCGCACGAGACCTACGGGAATGGACCAGTTAGCCTCCCCGTAAGCTTAGAACATAGAGCACTACTGCACAGTACAGGCCCTTCGGCCCACAATGTTGTGCCGACCATTTATCCTAGTCGAAGGTCAACCAAACCTGCACCCCTTCAATTTACTGCTATGTGCCTGTCCAAGTGTTGCTTAAATGTCCCGAATGACCCTGACTCCACCACCTCCGCTGGCAGTGCATTCCACACACCCACCACTCTCTGTGTAAAGAACCTACCTCTGACATCTCCCCTACACCTTCCTCCAGTCACCTTAAAATGATGTCCCCTCGTGACAGTCATTTACGCCCTGGGGAAAAGTCTCTGGCTATCAACTCTGTCCATGCCTCTCATCACCTTGTACACCTCTGTCATGTCACTTTGTAGAATACGAGCTTCCCTGCTAAAGGACGAGGGGCCATCAGCGGAATAAATGGATTCTGGCAATCAAATATCGGCCCGAATGGGACCTGAACTGTATTGTGTAAATAGTTATTTACTAATAAAACAAGTTTCTTTACACCTCTCGCTGTGGACTCCTCTGTGGCCGTGTGGCATGGTAGCACAAGTGGATAGCCCTGTGGCTTCACAGCTCCAGGGTCCCAGGTTCAGTTCCCCGCTGGGTCACTGTCTGTGAGGAGTCTGCACGTTCTCCCCGTGTCTGCGTGGGTTTCCTCCGGTTTCCTCCCACAGTCCAAAAACGTAGCAGGTTAGGTGAATTGGCCGTGCTAAATTACCCTTGTGACCAAAAAAAAGGTTGGGAGGGGTTGTTGGGTTGCGGGGATAGGGTGGAAGTGAGGGCTTAAGTGGGTCCGTGCAGGCTTGATGGGCCGAATGGCCTCCTGCACTGTGTGTTCTATGTAAAGCTGGTATAAGAGGAAATGAAGGAGCAGAGATAGAAAGTGAGTTTGAAACAAGAGAGATTTAGTAAATTAATGTAGCAAAGACTGTAGAAAGATTGTTTTTGGTGCGCAGAATAGTTATTATTGTGATATCTGATGCTGCGATATCCAGTATATTGGTGTGATTTATATTACACCACTGTGATGTATCAGATAAGTTATAGATAGATAAGTACAGTACAGCACAGAACAGGCCCTTCAGCCCTCGATGTTGTGCCGAGCCATGATCACCCTACTCAAACCCACGTATCCACCCTATACCCCCAACAACCCCCCCCTTAACCTTACTTTTTTGGACACTACGGGCAATTTAGCATGGCCAATCCACCTAACCCGCACATCTTTGTATCATACCACATTGTTCTATATTTTTAACATATTACAGCAGTTATTCTGAAAGTGTTCCCTTGTCTGTGACACATTCTGAGGTTATGCAGACTCTATGATTGTAAGTCTTTTCCAGTGCCTCATTCCGAAGCACCCGGAGTTTCTGCTGCTGGAGGTAGCTCACCATCAGCAGCCGGCAGGATTTTCCGTTCCAACTGAAGTCATTGGCCGTTTGCGTTCGCTCTCCGCCTTCGCCACCAAGGAACCCACTGTGGGGAGAGGGGTGGGGGGCTCCGGGGAGGTTGGCTTTGGCAGGATGAGAAGATCAAACCAGCAGGGAAGGTCTGAGACGGCAGCACGGTGACGCAGTGGGTTAGTCTTGCTGCCTCACGGCGCCGAGGGTCCCAGGTTCGATCCCGGCTCTGGGTCACTGTCCGTGTGGAGTTTGCACATTCTCCCCGTGTTTGCGTGGGTTTCGCCCCCACAACCCAAAGATATGCAAGTAGGTGGATTGGCCACACGCTAAATTGCCCCTTAATTGGAAAAAATGAATTGGGCACTCTAAATTTATAACAAAAAAGGAAAGGCCGGAGAATCGCGCACTGAGTTTTACTGAGAAAACAATGGACAAAGTAAACCTGAGTCCCTCACTGAACCTGGGTAGTGGCTTCTTACAATCGATATTCAGGAGGGGTGGCACAATGACACAGTGGTTAGCACTGCTACCTCTCACAGCCAGGGACCCAGTTCAATTCCAGCCTCGGGTGACTATCTGTGTGGAGTCTGCACATTCTCCCCGTGTCTGCGTGGGTTTCCTCCGGGTGCTCCGGTTTCCTCCCACTGTCCAAAGATGTACAGGTTAGGTGGATTGGTGTGCTAAATTGCCCCTCAGTGTCCGAGGATGTGCAGTTCAGATGGGGCTATGGGAACTGGGTGAGTGTGCCTGGGTAGGGTGTTCTTTCAGAGGGTTGGGGCAGAATCGATGGGCCGAATGGATAACACTGTTGGGATAACTATGATTTAGAATGGGGCCAAGTGTAATGTATCCATGTTTGTTGTTGATCCATATTTAGCGAGTACGGTTAGCAGCAAGGAGGCTGCAGAGGGATACAGAGGTTAGGGTGAGCAGACAAGAACATAGCCGATGGAATAAATTATGGGGAAGTGTGAATTTATCCATTTCAGTAGGTTTTTAAAAAGAGCCTGGGTGTCCCGCAGAGCGTTTAATATTCAGGAGCAGGAAGCAATTTGGAAAATCAATTCTCAGTGAGCTTTTATATTAAAGGGATTGGAGTATAATGGTGAAGAAGGCCCGAGTGGCAGAGTGCTTATGTTGTTGGGCTGATAACGCAGAGAGAAAAGCAGAATATGTTCAAGTTCCACAGCAGGCTGGCGAAGCAGAGCAGAGACTTCACAAAATGTGTCTTGATGAAGGGTCAATGACCTGAAATGTTCAACCTAATTTTCTCTCCCCAGATCCTTCCTGACCAGCCATGTTATTAAAGCATTTCTGATGCTATTTCCGATTTCCAGCATCCACAGTATTTAGTTTTTTTGTATTAATCCAGAGGTGGTGTTGAATAATCCAGACAGGCGTTTTCAATCTCGTTACGGAATCCGGTGAATTTAAATTCAACTCATTAAATAAACCGGGAATAAGAAGCTACTCTTTTTAAAAAAAAAAAAAAAAATTAATTTATTGTACCCAATTATTTGTTTTTCCAATTATGGGGCAATTTAGTGTGGCCAATCCACCTAACCTGCACATCTTTGGGTTGTGGGAGTGAAACCCATGCGGACACGGGGAGAATGTGCAAACTCCACACGGACAGTGACCCAGGGTTGGGATTCAAACCCGGATCCTAACCACTGCGCCACGTTTCGCCCCTTCAGAGGCTACTCTTAACGGTGAGAATGCAATTAATGGAGTGTTGTAAAACCTCATCTCATTTACTAATGTTCTTTAGGGAAGGAAATCTGCCGTCCTTACCTGGTCTGGCCTACATGTGACTCCATACCCACAGCAATGTGGTTCACTCTTAACTGCCCCCTGAAACGGCCCAGCTACTAGAGTTGCACCAAGATGGGAAATGAATATTGACCGTGCCAATGATGCCTGAAGTAGAGAAAAGTGTTATCATAGGATCATAGAATTTACAGTGTAGAAGGAGGCCATTCGGCCCATCGAGTCTGCACCGGCTCTTGGAAAGAGCACCCTACCCAAGGTCAACACCTCCACCCTATCCCCTTAACCCAGTAACCCACCCAACACTAAGGGCAATTTTGGACACTAAGGGCAATTTATCATGGCCAATCCACCTAACCTGCACATCTTTGGACTGTGGGAGGAAACCGGAGCACCCGGAGGAAATCCACGCACACACAGGGAGGATGTGCAGACTCCGCACAGACAGTGACCCAAGCCGGAATCGAACCTGGGACCCTGGAGCTGTGAAGCCATTGTGCTATCCACAATGCTACCCTGCTGCCCTTTGACAAAGAATCATCCACAACCTTAGCTCTCTTCTCTAAACACAGAAGATGTTGAGATTGTCCAGTATTTTCTGTTTTGGCTGTGGAGAATAGTGCAGCCCGACCACATTTCTATATACTATTGAAATCTAAATCCCAAGAAATACATCCAAGATATTTTAATCTCTTTGCTAACCTGCAATAATACTTTGAATTTCAACTGTATCTATTGATTCACTGCGATATACACATCCCTGCGATACGCACATCCCTGCGATACGCACATCCCTGCGATACGCACATCCCTGCGATACGCACATCCCTGCGATACGCACATCCCTGCGATACGCACATCCCTGCGATACACACATCCCTGCGATACGCACATCCCTGCGATACGCACATCCCTGCGATACGCACATCCCTGCGGTACGCACATCCCTGCGGTGTACAGGTCACTGCGATGTACAGGTCACTGCGGTGTACAGGTCACCGCGGTGTACAGGTCACCGCGGTGTGCAGGTCACCGCGATGTGCAGGTCACCGCGATGTACAGGTCACCGCGATGTGCAGGTCACTGCAATGTACAGGTCACTGCGATGTACAGGTCACTGCGATGTACAGGTCACTGCGGTGTACAGGTCACCGCGATGTGCAGGTCACTGCAATGTACAGGTCACTGCGATGTACAGGTCACTGCGGTGTACAGGTCACTGCGGTGTACAGGTCCCTGCGATGTACAGGTCCCTGCGATGTACAGGTCCCTGCGATGTACAGGTCACTGCGGTGTACAGGTCACTGCGATGTACAGGTCACTGCGATGTACAGGTCACTGCGATGTACAGGTCACTGCGATGTGCACGTCACTGCGATGTACACGTCACTGCGATGTGCACGTCACTGCGATGTGCACGTCACTGCGATGTGCACGTCACTGCGATGTGCACGTCACTGCGATGTGCACGTCACTGCGATACGCACCTCACCGCGATCTCGGTGAGTCTTCCGGGGAATCTCACTGCGACGCTGGTGTCCCGGCTTCATGTGGGTATCTCCCGGCCTTGTCTCTATTCCGCGCTGCAGATTATGTTGCATTTTTCACCTCAGATTCCTCACATTTTCAGACAGTGAGGTAGGCGTGGAGCTGTCTCTACATGTTCAGCTACATCACTTGATCAAAAGATCAGTTCACCTCTGGTAATGTAGCTGTAACCCAATTAGGTATTTAATAGACAGGAATGCTCCAAGGAATTCATAATAGCGTGTCTGAGGGAAAAACCCTGTGTGATGATCGAGGGGACATGTGTGATCATTGAGGGATCCTGCATGCTCTTCGAGGGATTCTTATTGATGGTTTGAGGAATCTTGTGTTGCCCTGAGTATTGTTTCTGGAGCAGCATTTTCTGCCCATAATGATGTGGGATTTGATTGGAATTTTGACTTGTTCAGGCCCTTTGAACAGGGTAAAGGATCTGAGTCAAATGCAGTGAGTGTCACTGATTCACCTCTACCACTTCCTGAAATCTCCAGCTGTACCCTAATTGTGAAGAGGGGACAGTTTGTTGCTGTGTTAACAGTTACACTTTATCAAGAGATTTAACCCTAAGGTTGTCCGACAAGGCAGTCTTTCCCTTTTGAAAAACGGGATATCTCCAATGCTGTCAGACAGTATCAATCGGGCTAAGATTAGCAGTCAGATTTATTTACAGGAATTGGAATTACACAGAAACAAAGAATTCCAACAAGCTACAAGTGGCTCAGTACTTAATAAAATGAATGGAACCAGCAGAGCTGAATCTTTGGATTTGCACTGAACAGTAATTAGCCAGCCATTTGGAGAACACAGGGCAGAATCGTGTGAGAGGGTAGTGAGCAGGTGTCACGAGCCATTGTGAAATTCTGTGAAATTACACGAGAAGATGTGTGCGCGTCCCGATGACCTCACACACTGGCGTGTTATTTCAGTCAGTCACCTGCGGGAGTTGGAAGCAGGATGCTGACAATTAATCAGCCGGTTAGCAATGAAAAGGGTAATGAACTGGAACGCAATGTTTCCCTGGTGAGTTTTAGGTCGGCACAGGGGCAACGAGGGCAGGCGGCCATCCCACTTTTTCACTTTCCTCATCTTAAGGGTGGGATAAAAGCGGGCTGGAACATTGGCTGTTCTTCGGCGTTCAGGTGAGAGTTTGCTGTTGTTTTAGTCTTGCGATTTCAGTCAGAGAACAGAGAATAAAGAACAATACAGCACAGGAACAGGCCCTTCGGCCCTCCAAGCCTGTACCAGTCATAATACCAACCTTGCCAAAATCCTCAGCACTTCCTTGTGCCGTATCTCTCTATACCCATCCTATCCATGTATTTGTCGAGATGCTTTTTGAACGGCATTAACGTATCTGTTTCCCCAACCTCCCCTGGCAATGTGTTCCAGGCACTCACCACCCTCTGTGTAGTATTAAAAAAAAACTACCTCCCACATCTCTTCTAAACTTTGCCCCATGGACCTTAAAATCGTATGCCCCTCGTGACTGACCCCTCCACCCTGGGAAAGAGTGTCTGCCCATCCACTCTAACCATGTCCTCATAATCTTGTAGACCTCTATCAGGTCGCCCTTCAACCACTGTCTTTCTAATGAAAACAGTCCGAGTCTATTCAGCCTCTCCACATCGCTAACACCCTCCAGACCAGGCAACATCCTGCTAACCCTCCTCTGCAGCCTCCACATCTGGTAGTGTGGCGACCAGAATTATGCGCAATATTCCAAGTGCGACCGTACCAAGGTTCTATACAACAGATCTTCTCCTCTGTTGTCTTCTCGAGGACTCTTATTTTGTCAACTCTGTTGGGGCCATTTCTGCCCATTGCGGTGTTCAGCGAACGAGGCAGTGCCATCTGCATTTCAACAGCTGGGGATTGCGTGCCCATTGGGGGCACCTCCTCTGAGGAGGAAGAGTGGGTCCAAAGGGTGAGGAGGCCAGATGTCTGCAGGCAGCGTCGCAGGGAGGGGCCTGTGTGAGGAGAGGCGCAGCCACAGGGGGGTGCAAGGAGAGCAATCGGACGGCACCGCAGAAGACGCCACTATCCTGCGTCCAGAGTATACAGGCAGTGACCCAGCCACCTCAACATGTTCCCTTCCAGCCTCCCTAGGGGCTGTGACATCGTGCATTCAAGGGCATGCGAGGAGACAGGTGACTAGCACCAGAGTGCGACGGAGACCGAGTGAGTCGTGAAATCAGCTCGCAGAGGAATAGAGTGCATGGGGGAAAGAGACGTGCGATACATAGGAAGGAATAATTAAATTAAGTTGATGACATAACACCTGCCCTGCCATTGTTAACGATGTTATGTTGCAGCTGTGGAATGTGGGCATATCTGGACGCCAGGACCATCCATGGAAAACACGTCTGCAGAAAGTGGAAGCAGCGAGAGGAATTCTGGATCAGGATTATTGATCTGGAAGCTGTACTGCAGATACAGGGAGAGGGAGGAATACCTGGAACGTTTTGTTGCAGAAGACAGTCAGGCCCCTTGTAATAGGGCCATTTTGGTCCGCGACGAGGGGCAGGAGGATGTGACCGTGAGGCTATGTGGACGAAAGTAGGGCTACGAGGTGGGTGGGCAGGCTGGCCATGGCACCGTGGGGCAGGCTGGCCATGGCACCGTGGGGCAGGCTGGCCATGGCACCGTGGGGCAGGCTGACCATGGCACCGTGGGGCAGGCAGGCCGTGGCACCGTGGGGCAGGCAGGCCATGGCACCGTGGGGCAGGCTGACCATGGCACCGTGGGGCAGGCTGACCATGGCACCGTGGGGCAGGCTGGCCATGGCACCGTGGGGCAGGCAGGCCGTGGCACCGTGGGGCAGGCTGGCCATGGCACCGTGGGGCAGGCTGACCATGGCACCGTGGGGCAGGCTGACCATGGCACCGTGGGGCAGGCTGACCATGGCACCGTGGGGCAGGCTGGCCATGGCACCGTGGGGCGGGCAGGCTGGCCATGGCACCGTGGGGCAGGCTGGCCATGGCACCGTGGGGCAGGCTGGCTGGCCGTGGCACCGTGGGGCAGGCTGGCCATGGCACCGTGGGGCAGGCTGGCCATGGGACCGTGGGGCAGGCCATGGCACCGTGGGGCAGGCAGGCTGGCCATGGCACCGTGGGGCTGGCCATGGCACCGTGGGGCAGGCAGGCTGGCCATGGCACCGTGGGGCGGGCAGGCTGGCCATGGCACCGTGGGGCAGGCTGACCATGGCACCGCGGGGCTGGCCATGGCACCGTGGGGCAGGCAGGCTGGCCATGGCACCGTGGGGCGGGCAGGCTGGCCATGGCACCGTGGGGCAGGCTGACCATGGCACCGTGGGGCGGGCAGGCTGGCCATGGCACCGTGGGGCAGGCTGGCCATGGCACCGTGGGGCAGGCTGGCTGGCCATGGCACCGTGGGGCAGGCCATGGCACCGTGGGGCTGGCTGGCCATGGCACCGTGGGGCAGACTGGCCATGGCACCGTGGGGCAGGCTGGCCATGGCACCGTGGGGCAGGCTGGCCATGGCACCGTGGGGCAGGCTGGCCATGGCACCGTGGGGCAGGCTGGCCATGGCACCGTGGGGCAGGCTGGCCATGGCACCGTGGGGCAGGCTGGCCATGGCACCGTGGGGCAGGCAGGCTGGCCATGGCACCGTGGGGCAGGCTGGCCATGGCACCGTGGGGCGGGCAGGCTGGCCATGGCACCGTGGGGCAGGCTGGCCATGGCACCGTGGGGCTGGCTGGCCATGGCACCGTGGGGCGGGCTGGCCATGGCACCGTGGGGCAGGCAGGCTGGCCGTGGCACCGTGGGGTAGGCTGGCCGTGGGGCAGGCTGGCCGTGGCACCGTGGGGCAGGCTGGCCATGGCACCGTGGGGCAGACTGGCCATGGCACCGTGGGGCAGGCTGGCCATGGCACCGTGGGGCAGGCTGGCCATGGCACCGTGGGGCAGGCTGGCCATGGCACCGTGGGGCAGGCTGGCCATGGCACCGTGGGGCAGGCTGGCTGGCCATGGCACCGTGGGGCAGGCTGGCCATGGCACCGTGGGGCAGGCTGGCCGTGGCACCGTGGGGCAGGCTGGCCATGGCACCGTGGGGCTGGCTGGCCATGGCACCGTGGGGCTGGCCATGGCACCGTGGGGCAGGCTGGCCGTGGCACCGTGGGGCAGGCTGGCCATGGCACCGTGGGGCTGGCTGGCCATGGCACCGTGGGGCAGGCTGGCCGTGGGGCTGGCTGGCCGTGGGGCTGGCTGGCCGTGGCACCGTGGGGCAGGCTGGCCATGGCACCGTGGGGCAGGCTGGCCATGGCACCGTGGGGCAGGCTGGCCGTGGCACCGTGGGGCAGGCTGGCCATGGCACCGTGGGGCTGGCCATGGCACCGTGGGGCAGGCTGGCCATGGCACCGTGGGGCAGGCTGGCCATGGCACCGCGGGGCAGGCTGGCCATGGCACCGTGGGGCAGGCTGGCCGTGGCACCGTGGAACAGGGAACATCCAAGTGCGCGGGAGGGCGTACCGAAGGGGGATTGACACCGTTCTTTGTAGCAAGGAGCCAGTGTCCAGAAGGCTGTATGGCCTGCCCAATGCCAAGGGTTGGGATATCTGTTCCAGGCTGGAGAGGAACGTGCATGGGAGGGGGAAAGATGCAGTCAGCCTGGTCGACGTAGGCACCAACAATACAGCTAGGACAAGGTTCTGTTATAGTCAGTATAGAACATAGAACGATACAGCGCAGTACAGGCCCTTCGGCCCTCGATGTTGCACCGACATGGAAAAAAATCTAAAGGCCATCTAACCTACACTATGCCCTTAACATCCATATGCTTATCCAATAAACTTTTAAATGCCCTCAATGTTGGCGAGTTCACTACTGTTGCAGGTAGGGCATTCCACGGCCTCACCACTCTTTGCGTAAAAAACCCACCTCTGACCTCTGTCCTATATCTATTACCCCTCAATTTAAGGCTATGTCCCCTCGTGCTAGCCACCTCCATCCGCGGGAGAAGGCTCTCGCTGTCCACCCTATCTAACCCTCTGATCATTTTGTATGCCTCTATTAAGTCACCTCTTAACCTTCTCTCTAACGAAAACAACCTCAAGTCCATCAGCCTTTCCTCATAAGATTTTCCCTCCATACCAGTATGAGAAGCTTGGCACTAAATTAAGAAACAGGATGTCAAAGGTAATAATCTCTGGATTGTTGCGTGAGCCACGTGCAAATTGGCAGAAGGCAAATAGGATTAGAGAAATGAACGTGCGGCTTGAAGGGCCAGTGTGGGGAAAGTGGGTTCCAACTCGTGGGGCACGGACACCGGGACTGGGGAAAGTGGGTTCCAACTCGTGGGGCACGGACACCGGGACTGGGGAAAGTGGGTTCCAACTCGTGGGGCACGGACACCGGGACTGGGGAAAGTGGGTTCCAACTCGTGGGGCACGGACACCGGGACTGGGGAGAGTGGGGGCTTCACTGCCGGAGACAGGCTGCACTGAATCCTGCTGGGACCAATGTTCCTGAGAATCACATAACCAGGGAAATAGAGAGAGATTTAAACTAAACCAGGGTGAGGGGAGTAATCGCGTTTGGATAGATGGAGAAAATTGAGGCAAGAGTCAAGAATGGGAACTGAGAGGGTCATAGAACAGCAGGGAAGGGCCGAGAGACAAACTCTCAGAATATACCAATAGTCAAGGCCAGGGGTGGGGAAATCCCCCCCCCCCCCCCCCACACACACACACACACACACACACACACACACGGCGTGCCAGGGGGGATGGCGGGAATCTCACGCACTAGATGTTTGAAAGATTAAAAAAGGACAAAGCCAAAGCCTTTGTATCCAAATGCATTTACAGCAAACTAAATGCATTGATAGCATTCATTGAGAGAAATGAATATCATCTGACAGCTGAGATGTGGCTGCAGAAGGACAAGGATTGGGTCTTGAATATTGAAGGGTAAAGGACATTCTAGAAGAATAGGAAGCTGGGTAAAGGGTGGAGGGGTAGCACTGTGAATCAAGGATGACATTGGTGCAACAGTTAGAGACGTCCTTGCTTCAGAAGGTCAAGGTGTAGAATCGGTTTTGGTGAAGATGAGGAATAGTTGGGGGAAGAGGTCTCGAGTGGGAGGGTCTCGAGCAGCGTTTTCAAACCTGTTTTCCCGGGACTCACTTTGCCAACTGGCTGACCCTCGGGACCCACGCCGTCCGACCCTCGGGACCCACGCCGGTCGACCTTCAGGACCCACGCCGGCCGACCTTCAGGACCCACGCCGGCCGACCCTCTGGACCCCACGATGACCGACCCTCGGGACCCACGCCGGCCGACCTTCAGGACCCACGCCGGCCGACCCTCTGAACCCACGCCGGCCGACCCTCGGGACCCACGCCGGCCGGCCTTCAGGACCCACGCCAGCCGACCCTCGGAACCCACGCCAGCCGACCCTCGGAACCCACGCCGGCCGACCCTCGGGACCCACGCCGACCGACCCTCGGGACCCACGCCGGCCGACCCTCGGGACCCACGCCGGCCGACCCTCGGGACCCACGCCGGCCGACCCTCGGGACCCACGCCGACCGACCCTCGGGACCCACGCCGACCGACCCTCGGGACCCACGCCACGTTCACTTAAACTTAATGTGAGAGGTGAACCAGATAGCATGGTTCCTGGCAGCATGGCAGCATTGTGGATAGCACAATTGCTTCACAGCTCCAGGATCCCAGGTTCGATTCCGGCTTGGGTCACTGTCTGTGCGGAGTCTGCACATTAGAACATAGAACAGTACAGCACAGAACAGGCCCTTCGGCCCTCAATGTTGTGCCGAGCCATGATCACCCTACTCAAACCCACGTATCCACCCTATACCCGTAACCCAACAACCCCCCCCTTAACCTTACATTTTATTAGGACACTACGGGCAATTTAGCATGGCCAATCCACCTAACCAGCACATCTTTGGACTGTGGGAGGAAACCGGAGCACCCGGAGGAAACCCACGCACACACGGGGAGGACGTGCAGACTCCACACAGACAGTGACCCAGCCGGGAATCGAACCTGGGACCCTGGAGCTGTGAAGCATTTATGCTAACCACCATGCTACCCTGCTGCCCTGTGTGTTCTCCCCGTGTGTGCGTGGGTTTCCTCCGGGTGCTCCGGTTTCCTCCCACAGTCCAAAGATGTGCAGGTTAGGTGGATTGGCCAGGCTAAATTGCCCTTAGTGTTGGGTGGGGTTACTGGGTTATGGGGATAGGGTGGAGGTGTTGACCTTGGGTAGGGTGCTCTTTCCAAGAACCGGTGCAGACTTGATGGGCCGAATGGCCTCCTGCACTGTAAATTCAATTCTATGATAATTTGTTTTTTTCTGTCATGTTGATTGAGGAATGTGAATTAGGGATAACTCCCTACTCTTATTCAGTATAGTCCGTGCAATATTTTACACTCACATGAGGCAGAGCCTCCTTTTGAACATGGTATGTAGAAGACAGCATTTCTGTCAGGGCAGGACCCTGCAGTACTACACTGGGGTGTGAGCCTAGAGGGGGGAGGCAAACCCATAACCGATTGATGTAGAGACAGAAGCGTCAGCCACTGAGCCATGACTAACACAGAGGGAAGACTGCCGAAATTTAAGCTGAATAGCCCTGAATTCAAACAAAACTTTGCAGGGAAGACAGAGTATGCTAATAAATGGTTGGGAAAGATGAATCCAGCACATTAGTGTAAATTAAACTGTGAGAGTAAGACAAAGAGATACAGGTTTGAACCCGAAAAGGCGGCTTTTAGGACTGACAGCAAGAATGTTTTCACTTAACGATGCAAGATTTGTTTTGTGGGGGTGCAGCGAGTTTCTGTAAAGTTGGGAGGATTCCTTCGGCAGCAGTTGTGAAAGAGTCCCAAGTGGGATTGTTCGGTGCCGGGTTTAATCCAGCAAATACAGCCAGTTTTGCCGTGGGTGAGGATCCAAACTCTATTGTCCCACAACACATTCCGGGCAGATGAACAAACTCTCCAGTGTGTGTGTGTGTGTGTGTGTGGAGGGCTTGCAGAGTGGGGGTGTGTGCGAGCTCCTCGACAGAAACGGAGTCTCTTGGAGGGCGATCCTGAAAAGCTGCTCAATTTAAGGTTAGTTGATTGGAAAACTTCAGTTCAGTGAAGAATCGATTGATTGGAGATGCTCAGGTGCCCTTTCCCTACATTCATTGCAAGAATTCTCACTACAGTACTGAAGTCAAGTTTTTGAGGAACTCTGGTTCACAAGCTGTGGGCAGAGTTAATTTTAAATGGAACAGGAATGAAGACCAAATGTCTATGTAAGAATAGGTGTTTTATGAGGAAAGGTTGAGGGAGCTAGGGCTTTTCTCTTTGGAACGGAGGAGGATGAGAGGCGACTTAATAGAGATTTATAAGATGATGAGGGGGATAGATAGAGTGGATATTCAGAGACTATATTCTCGGGTGGATGTAGCTGTTACAAGGGGCATAACTATAAGATTCAGGGTGGGAGATAGAACATAGAACATAGAACAGTACAGCACAGAACAGGCCCTTTGGCCCTCAAATGTTGTGCCGAGCCATGATCACCCTACTCAAACCCACGTATCCACCCTATACCCGTAACCCAACAACCCCCCCCCCCTTAACCTTACTTTTATTAGGACACTACGGGCAATTTAGCATGGCCAATCCACCTAACCCGCACATCTTTGGACTGTGGGAGGAAACCGGAGCACCCGGAGGAAACCCACGCACACACGGGGAGGACGTGCAGACTCCACACAGACAGTGACCCAGCCGGGAATCGAACCTGGGACCCTGGAGCTGTGAAGCATTTATGCTAACCACCATGCTACCCTGCTGCCCCGAAGGGGCATATAGGAGGGATATCCGAGGTAGGTTCTTTACTCAGAGAGTGGTTCGGGTGTGGAATGGACTGCCTGCTGTGATAGTGGAGGCGGACACTTTAGGAACTTTCAAGCGGTTATTGGATAGGCACATGGAGCACACCAGAATGACAGGGAGTGGGTCAGCTTGATCATGGTCTCGGACAAAGCTCAGCACAACATCGAGAGCCGAAGGGCCTGTTCTGTGCTGTAGTGTTCTATGTTCTATGTACTCGGCTCAGTCTTGTCCGTGTGATGATTCCAGTTAACTTGCAGCTAACCGCCTGGCTTCCTGTTGGGATGTCCATCATCCACTCGGCTTCTCGCTCTTCTTGGGCCAGGCGTTCTCTCACATCTCCCATCAAAAAATCCATTTTTGTCACCCCCTTTCTATTCACTAGCCTGCTGGGAACACCGCGACACTTTGTACAACAGCCCACCTCCACTTTGAGAAATCCTGGTCTGCAGGCCCCTTAACAATAACCACAATGTCGGACTAGGTATACAAGAAATAATACTGGATGCTTGTGCAGTAGAACGAGTTCACAGAATGATTTTGAGACAGCTTCTTATATCAGCACGTTCTGGAGCCAAGCAGAGAGCAGGTTATATTAGACTTGCTATTGTATAATGTGACAAGATTAATTAATTAATCATTAATTAATGACTTCAGAGTAAAGACACCCCTCGGTGTAGCAGCGACCCCAGTATGATTGAATTTGACGTCCAGTTTGAAAGGGAGAAGAGTGGGTCTGAGACATAGATACATAGAATTTACAGTGCAGAAGGAGGCCATTCGGCCCATCGAGTCTGCACCGGCTCCTGGAAAGAGCACCCTACCCAAGGTTAACACCTCCACCCTATCCCCATAACCCAGTAACCCCACCCAACACTAAGGGCAATTTTGGACACTAAGGGCAATTTATCACGTCCAATCCACCTAACCTGCACATCTTTGGACTGTGGGAGGAAACCGTAGCACCCGGAGGAAACCCACGCACACACTGGGAGGATGTGCAGACTCCGTACAGACAGTGACCCAAGCCGGAATCGAACCTGGGACCCTGGAGCTGTTAAGCGATTGTGCTATCCACAATGCTACCGTGCTGCCCCTGAACATGCATAGAAGATAGGAGGAGGCCTTTTGGCCCTTCGAGCCTGCTCCGCCATTCATCACGCTCATGGCTGATCATCCAACTCAATAGCCTAATCCTGCTTTCTCCCCATAGCCTTTGATCCCATTCTCTCCAAGTGCTATATCTAGCCGCCTCTTGAATATATTCAAAGTTTTAGCATCAACTACTTCCTGTGGTAATGAATTCCACAGGCTCACCACTCTTTGGGTGAAGAAATGTCTCCTTATCACTGTCCGAAATGGTTTACCCTGAATCCTCAGACTGTGACCCCTGGTTCTGGACACGCCCATCATTGGTAACATCTTCCCTGCATCTGCCCTGTCTAGTCCTGTTAGAATTTTATACGTCTCTATGAGATCCCTCCCTCATTCTGAACTCCAGCGGGAACAATCCCAACCTAGTCAATCTCTCCTCATACGACAGTCCCGCCATCCCTGGAATCAGACTGGTAAACCTTCGCTGCACTCCCTCGAGAGCAAGAACATCCTTCCTCAGAGAAGACCAAAATTGCACACAATACTCCAAGTGTGCCCTCTCCAAGGCCCTGTACAATTGCAGCAACATTTCCTGCTTCTATACTTGAAACCTCTCGCAATGAAGGCCAACATACCGTTAGCCTTTACCACCTGCTGCGCCTGCATGCTTACCTTCAACGACGGGTGCAGAAGGACACCCAGGTCCCGCTGCACACTCCCCTCTCCCAATTTACAACCATTCAGGTAGTAATTCAGAGACCAGTCATTTAAACTTAAATCAGACAACAATGTGGGCATGAAAGGTGAGGTAGCTGAAAGGGAAGTGGGATACTGGGCTAGGGGATAGATGAATAGAGAAACAATAGCAGGCATTTAAGGGGACGGACGTTTTAGAACGCTCAGAATAAGTATATTCCCATAATGAAGAAAAATTTTGAAAGGAGGACCCACCACATTTAACTGAAGAAGTCAAGGAAAGTGTCCAACTTAAGGAAATAATATATAACTGCGCAAAGATGAGTTGCAGGTCAGATCATTGGTCCATTGTGAAGAATGGCAGAGAATGACTAAAAGGTTAATTAAGAGAAAGAAATTAGAGTATGAGAGAAAGTTAGCTAGAAATGTAAAATGGTGGGCAAGAGTCCCTACAGATATTTAAAAAGGAAAGGAGTAAAGTGTGGTTTGGAGCTCTGGATGAATCCATAGTAGGCTGAAAGGAACAAATACTTTGAATCTGTCTTCACTATCAAAGAGGCAAAAAACATTCAGTAATAGCCGTAAATCAGGAGGGAGAGAGGGACTTGGTGAAATTTCTATCAGCAGGAAAGCGGTACAGAGCAAACTGATGACCCTGCGACTGTCAAGTTTCCGAATCCTGATGGACTTCATCCTCAGGTCCAGATGGTAATAGATGTGATGGTATTAATTTTCCAAAATTCCCTGGCTTCTGAAAAAGTGCAGCCGATTGGAAAGTAGCCCTTTCCAAGCCCTTTATTCAATGTGCATTTGAGATGGGCTGTCGACAGCAGTATCATGGTGGCATTGTGATTCCTGGGTCACTGGAGACTGTTGATTAGAACTTCTCATTTGAGATGAGACGGCCCTACATTGATTACTCTCTCCACCAGTCTTGTGTCTGCCGCCAAGTCCCTTGTCTCTCTGCCACCTGAGGACTTTGCTCCACGCTGACGCTCTAACTTGAGGGCGTCCATCTCAGGTTTACTCTGTATTAGCATGTTGGCCACCTCTCCAACTGTTTGTGTGCGCTCCACAGCATCCTGGCTTCTGTTTCTCTGTGTGGACAAAAGCGGATTCATTAGTCCATCCGCCATCTTTAACAGCACAGCTGCCTGGCAATCTGCAATTGGCGCAAATTTAAGGCCGCAAATTTACAGGAGCAAGTTGCTGTTTGGTTGAGAAGAAGGTGAATTTTCAATCAGCTTTAAACAAAGGTTCTACTTGTAGCTACTTGCAGCTGGAGCTTGTTAATTAGTTAATTGGATTAGGCCAGTTTTCAGAGGCTGGATTCACAGTATAAATCTGAGCTGGTTACAGTGCAGACTTTGTTTGCACTAAGTGCTGAATTTGGGTGCATTTGAGTGCTATAGTGAGAGTTTGGTGATTGAGGGAGTGCTGAATTTGGGTGCATTTGAGTGCTATAGTGAGAGTTTGGTGATTGAGGGAGTGCTGAATTTGGGTGCATTTGAGTGCTATAGTGAGAGTTTAGTGACTGAGGGAGTTAGGTGAGGAGGGAGTAAGGTGCTCCATTTCATTTCCTACATTTCCTCAAAGAGCGAGAAGGGAGCCGGGAGTTTACAGAGACTGCAGCTGACTGGGAGCAGAGTCGGAGGGCGGAGTTCCAGTTGCTCCATAGTGCAGCTATATTCTGTAAGGTAAGAGGGGACAGAGGCTAGGGCAGTTGCATGCTCCTCCTGAAGGATGCAGGTGGTGAGGGATACCACTGGTGTCCCAGCTGACTGTGGGAAGTGCACCCAACTCCAGCTCCTCAGAGACCGTGTTAGGGGACTGGAGCTGGATGAACTTCGGATCACCCGGGAGGCAGAGGGGGTAATAGAGAAGAGTTACAGGGAGGTAGCCACACCCAAGGTACAGGACAAGAGTAGCTGGGTGACAGTCAGGGGAAAGGCAGACAGTGCAGGGATCCCTTGTGGCCGTTCCCCTTCAAAACAAGTATACCGTTTTGGATGCTGTTTGGGGGGGGGGGGGGGGGAGATGACCTACCGGGGAAGGCCCGAGCGGCCAGGTCTCTGGCACTGAGTCTGGCTCTGGCTGAGAATGGAAGGGGGGAGAATAGAAAAGCAATAGTGATAGGAGACTCGATGGTTAGGGGAAAAGATAGGAGATTCTGTGGTCGCGAGTGAGACTCCCGGAAGGTATGTTGCCTCCCGGGTGCCAGGGCCAGGGATGTCTCTGATCGTATCTTCAGGATCCTTAAGGGGGGGGGGTGAGCAGTCGGAAGTCGTGGTGCACATTGGTACCAACGACATAGGTAGGAAAAGGGGATGTAACAAACGAGTTTAGGGAGTTAGGCTGGAAGTTAAAAGCCAGGACAATTGTTGCCGGTGCCACGTGATAGTGAGGCTGGGAATAGGGAGAGAGTGCAGTTGAACATGTGGCTGCAGGAATGGTGTAGGGGGGAGGGATTCAGGTATTTGGATAATTGGAGCACATTCTGGGGAAGGCGGGCCCTGTACAAGCAGGACGGGTTGCATCTGAACTAGAGGGGCACCAATATCCTGGGAGGCAGGTTTTCTAGTACCCTTCGGGAGGGTTTAAACTAATTTGGCAGGGGAATGGGAACCGGATTTGTAGTCCAGCAACCAAGGTAGCCGATGTTCAGGACGGCAAAGCGTGTAGTGATGCAGTGGGGAAGGTAACACTGACAAAGGAGAGTACTTGCAGGCACGGAGATGGGTTGAAGTGTGTATACTTCAACGCAAGAAGTATCAGGAATAAGGTGGCTGAACCTAAGGCATGGATCAGTACTTGGGACTACGATGTGGTGGCCATCACGGAAACTTGGATAGAAGAGGGCCAGAAATGGTTGTTGTAGGTTCCTGGTTATAGATGTTTCAATAAGATTAGGCAGGGTGGTAAAAGAGGTTGGGGGGGGGGGGGGGGGGGGGGGGATGGCATTGTTAATTAGAGATAGTATAATAGCTGCAGAAAGGCAGTTTGAGGGGGATCTGCCTACTGAGGTAGTTTGGGTTGAAGTCAGAAATAGGAAAGGAACAGTCACCTTGTTGGGATTTTTCTATAGGCCCCCCAATAGCAGCAGAGATGTGGAGGAACAGATTGGGAAACAGATTTTGGAAAGGTGCAGAAGTCACAGGGTAGTAGTCATGGGTGACTTCAACTTCCTAAACATTGAGTGGAAACTCTTTAGATCAAATAGTTTGGATGGGGTGGTGTTTGTGCAGTGTGTCCAGGAAGCTTTTCCAACACAGTATGTAGATTGTCCGACCAGAGGGGAGGCCTTATTGGATTTAGTACTTGGTAATGAACCTGGGCTAAGTGATAGATTTGTTAGTCGGAGCATTTTGGAGATAGTGACCACAATTCTGTGACTTTCACTTTAGTAATGGAGAGGGATAGGTGCATGCAACAGGGCAAGGTTTACAATTGGGGGAAGGGTAAATATGATGCTGTCAGACAAGAACTAAAGTGCATAAGTTAGACATTTTTAGACATTAGAACATTACAGGGAACATAGGCTATCAGGGAAGGACACAATTGAAATGTGGAACTTGTTCAAGGAACAGATACTGCGTGTCCTTGATATGTATGTCCCTGTCAGGCAGGGGAGGGATGGTCCAGTGAGGGAACCATGGTTGACAAGAGAAGTTGAATGTCTTGTTAAGAGGAAGAAGGATACTTATGTAAGGCTGAGGAAACAAGGCACTGGAGGGATACAAGATAGCCAGGAGGGAATTGAAGAAAGGGATTAGGAGAGCGAAGAGGGGACATGAAAAATCTTTGGCGGGTAGAATCAAGGAAAACCCCAAGGCCTTTTACACATATGTGAGAATGACTAGAGCGAGGGTAGGTCCGATCAAGGACAGTTGCGGGAGATTGTGCATCGAGTCTGAAGAGATAGGAGAGGTCTTGAACGAGTACTTTTCTTCAGTATTTATGAATGAGAGGGGCAATATTGTTGGAGAGGACAGTGTGAAACAGATACTTGTTAGGAAGGAAGATGTGTTGGGCATTGTGAAAAACGTGAGGATAGACGAGGATATAGAACAAAGAACAAAGAAAATTACAGCACAGGAACAGGCCCTTCGGCCCTCCCAGCCTGCGCTGATCCAGTTCCTTTACCTAAACCTGGCGCCTATTTTCCAAGGATCTACATCCCTCTGTTCCCACCCTTTCATATCTGTCTAGATGCATCTTAAATGATGCTATCGTGCCCGCGTCTACCACATCCGCTGGCAAAGTGTTCCCGGCACCCACCACCCTCTGCGTAAAAAAACTTTCCACGCACATCTCCCTTAAACTTTCTCCCCCTCACTTTGAAATCGTGACCCCTTGTAACTGACACCCCCACTCTTGGAAAAAGCTTGTTGCTATCCACCCTGTCCATACCTCTCATAATTTTGTAGACCTCAATCAGGTCCCCCCACAACCTCTGTCTTTCCAACGAAAACAATCCTAATCTACTCAACCTTTCTTTATAGCTAGCACCCTCTATAGAATCATAGAATGTACAGTGCAGAAGGAGGCTATTCGGCCCATCGAGTCTGCACCGTCTCTTGGAAAGAGCACCCTACCCAAGCCCACACCTCCACCCTATCCCCATAACCCAGTAACCCCACCCAACACTAAGGGCAATTTTGGACACTAAGGGCAATTTATCACGGCCAATCCACCTAACCTGCACATCTTTGGACTCTGGGAGGAAACCGGAGCACCTGGAGGAAACCCACGCACACATGGGGAGGATGTGCAGACTCCGCACAGACAGTGACCCAAGCCGGGAATCGAACCTGGGACCCTGGCGCTGTGAAGCAATTGCGCTAACCACTATGCTACCGTGCTGCCCGGGCTCCATACCAGGCAACATCCTGGTGAACCACCTCTGCACCCTCTCTAAAGCATCCACATCCTTCTGGTAATGTGGTGACCAGAACTGCGCACAGTATTCCAAATGTGGCCTAACCAAAGTCCTATACAACTGTAACATGACCTGCCGACTCTTGTACTCAATACCCCATCCAATGAAGGCAAGCATGCTGTATGCCTTCTTGACCACTCTATCGACCTGCATTGCCACCTTCAGGATACAATGGACTTGGACTCCCAGATCACACGGTACGTCAATTTTCCCCAGGACTCTTCCATTGACCACATAGAACTCTTGAATTAGATCTTCCAAAATGCATCACCTTGCATTTGCCTGGATTGAACTCCATCTGCCATTTCTTTGCCCAACTCTCCAAGGATTCTATGGGAAGCAAGAGATGAAATTGCAGAACCGTTGGCAATGATCTTTTCTTCCTCACTGTCAACAGGGGTGGTACCAGGGGATTGGAGAGTGGCGAATGTCGTGCCCCTGTTCAAAAAAGGGAACAGGGATAACCCTGGGAATTACAGGCCAGTTAGTCTTACTTCGGTGGCAGGCAAAGTAATGGAAAGGGTACTGAGGGATAGGATTTTTGAGCATCTGGAAAGGCATTGCTTGATTAGGGATAGTCAGCACGGATTTGTGAGGGGTAGGTCTTGCCTTACAAGTCTTATTGAATTCTTTGAGGAGGTGACCAAGCATGTGGATGAAGGTAACGCAATGGATGTAGTGTACATGGATTTTAGTAAGGCATTTGATAAGGTTCCCTTATGTAGGCTTATGTAGAAAGTAAGGAGGCATGGGATAGTGGGAAATTTGGCCAGTTGGATAACGGACTGGCTAACCGATAGAAGTCAGAGAGTGGTGGTGGATGGCAAATATTCAGCTTGGAGCCCAGTTACCAGTGGCGTACCGCAGGGATCAGTTCCGAGTCCTCTGCTGTTTGTTATTTTCATTAATGACTTGGATGAGGGAGTTGAAGGGTGGGTCGAGTAAATTTGCAGACGATACGAAGATTGGTGGAGTTGTGGATAGTGAGGAGGGCTGTTGTTGGCTGCAAAGAGACATAGATATGATGCAGAGCTGGGCTGAGAAGTGGCAGATGGAGTTTAACCCTGACAAGTGTGAGGTTGTCCATTTTGGAAGGACAAATATGAATGCGGAATACAGGATTAACGGTAAGGTTCTTGGCAATGTGGAGGAGCAGAGAGATCTTGTGGTCTATATTCATAGACCATTGAAAGTTGCCACTCAAGTGGATAGAGCTGTAAAGAAGGCCTATGGTGTGCTAGCGTTCATTAGCAGAGGGATTGAATTTAAGAGCCGTGAGGTGGTGATGCAGCTGTACAAAACCTTGGTAAGGCCACATTTAGAGTACTGTGTGCAGTTCTGGTCACCTCATTTTAGGAAGGATGTGGAAGCTTTGGAAAAGGTGCAAAGGTAATTTACCAGGATGTTGCCTGGAATGGAGAATAGGACTTACGAGGAAAGGTTGAGGGTGCTAGGCCTTTTCTCATTAGAACGGAGAAGGATGAGGGGCGACTTGATAGAGATTTATAAGATGATCAGGGGAATAGATAGAGTAGACAGTCAGAGACTTTTTCCCTGGGTGGAATAAACCATTACAAGGGGACATAAATTTAAGGTCAATGGTGGAAGATATAGGGGGGATGTCAGAGGTAGGTTCTTTACCCAGAGAGTAGTGGGGGCATGGAATGCACTGCCTGGGGAAGTAGTTGAGTCGCAAACATTTATGGACCTCCAATGGATATTGGATAGGTACATGGATTACGATAGAATGACGGGGTGTAGATTAATTTGTTCTTAATCTCGGACAAACGTTCGGCACAACATCGTGGGCCGAAGGGCCTGTTCTGTGCTGTATTTTTCTATGTCCTACGTTCTAAGGTTTCTCCTTCAGTACTGACCCTCTGACAGTGCGGCACTCCCTCAGTACTGACCCTCTGACAGTGCGGCACTCCCTCAGTACTGACCCTCTGACAGTGCAGCGCTCCCTCAGTACTGACCCTCTGATAGTGCAGCACTCCCTCAGTACTGACTCTGACAGTGCAGCGCTCCTCAGTATTGACCCCCTGACAGTGCGGCACTCCCTCAGTACTGACCCCCTGACAGTACAGCGCTCCCTCAGTACTGACCATCTGACAGTGCAGCGCTCCCTCATTACTGACCCTCTGACAGTACAGCGCTCCCTCAGTACTGACCCTCTGACAGCGCAGTGCTCCTTCAGTACTGACCCTCTGACAGTGCAGCGCTCCCTCAGTACTGACCCTCTGACAGTGCAGCGCTCCCTCAGAACTGACCCTCTGACAGCGCAGCGCTCCCTCTTTACTGACCCTCTGACAGTGCAGCGCTCCCTCAGTACTGACCCTCTGACGGTGCAGCACTCCCTCAGTACTGACCCTCTGACAGCGCAGCGCTCCCTCAGTGCTGACCCTCTGACGTTTTTCTATTATTCTCTTGGAATATGAGAGTCTTTGGCTAGACCATTTATTGCCCATCCCTAATTGCCCTTGAGAAGGTGGTTATTATTTTTCTTTTTGAACTGCTGCAGCTGTAGAGACCCAAAGTGCTGTTTGAGAGAGACTTACAGCATTTTGACCTTGCAAAAGATTGCAGGTTTAGAAGGTGCCTTTGAAGGTACCCTGGTGAGTTACTGCAGTCCATCTTGTAGATGGCACACACGGCTGCCACTGTCCGTCGTTGGCGTAGGGTTTGAATGTTTGTGGAAGGGGAAGCAATCAAGTGGGCTGCTTTGTCCTGGATGGTGTGGAGCTTCTTGAGTGTTGTTGGAGCTGCACTCATCCAGGCA
Source organism: Scyliorhinus canicula (assembly GCF_902713615.1). Taxonomy (NCBI): domain Eukaryota; kingdom Metazoa; phylum Chordata; class Chondrichthyes; order Carcharhiniformes; family Scyliorhinidae; genus Scyliorhinus; species Scyliorhinus canicula. Next base: position 85,800,096 of record NC_052165.1, on the reverse strand, counting down.
AGTGGAGAGTATTCCATTACACCTGACTTGTGCCTTGGTGGACAGGCTTTGGGAAGTGAGGTGAGTTCTTCATCATAGGATTCTCAGCCTCTGACCTGCTCTTATAGCCATAGTATTTATATGGCTAGTCCAGTTCAGTTTCTGATCAATGGTAACCCCAACATGTTGATAGTGGGAGATTCAGTGATGGCAATGCTATTGAATGTCACGGGGAAGTAATTGGATTCTCTCTCGTTGCAAATGATCATTACCTGGCCCTTGTATGGCGTGAATGTTACTTTCCATTTATCAGCCCAAGCCTAGATATTGTCCAGGTCTTGCTGCATTTGGCCATGGACTGCTTCATGATCAGAGGAGTTGCGAATGGTGCTGTACATGCCCCCCCACAATCATCTTCCTTAGTGCCAGTTATGACTCCACTCGGTCAAATGATGTCAAGGGCAGTCACTCTCACCTCACCTCTGCTATTCAGCGCTTCTGTTCATGTTTGAACCAAGGTTGTAATGAGGTCAGGAGCTGAGTGGCCCAGGCCCAACGTCGCCCAGGCCCAACATCGGCCAGGCCCAACATTGCCCAGCCTTGAAGTTCTTGGACTCCCAGCTCCGCGCTCTCGTTGCATGCGCCAATTTCAATTGCCCGTCAGCTGGGTGTCAGTCAGCAACTTTCTGCGCGTGTCGGTGTTCCGAATCCTGCAGACACAGCAGTTGTGAAGGAATTCGCTCAGGTTTGGCTCGATCTCGCAAGTCTCAGCCAGTTTCCTTAAATGCACTAAAAAAAATAGCTGTGTGATTGATATTGGCCTTGGATAGCCATGTGGAAGTGGAATCGGCGAGCGATGAGTGGCGGTTTTGAACTTAATATTAATCTTTATTAGAGTCATAAATAGGCTTAAATTAACACTGCAATGAAGTACATGTGAAAATCCCCTATTCTCCACATTCTGGCACCTGTTCAGGTACATAGGGAGAATTCAGAATGTCCAATTCACCAAACAAGCGCGTCTTTCGGGACTTGTGGGAGGAAACCGGAGCGCCCGGAGGAAACCCACGCAGACGTGGGGAGAACGTGCAGACTCAGCACAGACAGTGACCCAAGCCGGGAATCGACCTGGGGTCTCTGGCACTGCGAAGCAACAGTGTTAACCACTGTGCTACCGTGCTGCCCATAAGTGGTTTTGTACCAAGGCTAGCAAAGCTCCAAAAGACCGGGAGTCAGGTGTGTCAAGCTTTTGATAAATGCAGACATTGGCCCACTGAGCACTGAGTACATTCAGCTCCAATTATGGAGTGGGCCCGAAAACAAAAATTGCATTTGCTCTACATATTGAGTCCAATCATCGATACTCAGATCGAAGGCCTCCAACTTTCCAATTGGAACCATGTCGGTCAGTTTAGATAACTTCTCCTGCTTAGATTAAATGGTCCAGGTATGGAACACGAGGTGCTGGTAGAACCCCGCTTCAGCCTCCTCGCCAGTGTAGAATCCGCCGGGTCAGATACAAAGAAAGAGATTTACTAAGATACACTACTAAACTCCCACACTCCGAAAGGTCACCCCCTTTGACCTCCTCACAGGCCTGGGCTTTTATACTGTGGAGTTTTTATAACCCTCAAGGAGATCGCGGTGCCAGGACAATTGGATTCCAGGTGACCTCCTCTGGATATGAGCTCACCGGTAATGAGGGGGTGGGGTTCCCCCCTCAACTGGGAGAATCAGACCTCTGGGAGCAGGTCGTGGGGAGAGAGACCCTTCAGGGAGCGGAGGGAGTAACATTGGAAATGAAATGCAAATGAAAATCGCTTATTGTCACGAGTAGGCTTCAATGAAGTTACTGTGAAAAGCCCCTAGTCGCCACATTCCGGCGCCTGTTCGAGAAGGCTGTTACGGGAATCGAACCGTGCTGCTGGCCTGCCTTGGTCTGCTTTCAAAGCCAGCGATTTAGCACAGTGTGCTAAACATAACCTTGGTTTTCTATCTGCCTGCTGCTTTGGCGAACTCTACAGGAGCCTTCCCTGTTATGGGGGAAGATCCACTCCCAATTCCCCGGGGGGGAGCACATACTCATTATGAGCTAATGGGAATCGGATGGTGCACACTCCCTTACTTCCCAGGGGGGAAATAACAATAATACAGGGTAGATTCACAAGAATGATTCCAACAACTGTGTGTATGTGGACAGTTTGGAGAGGTTGGGTTTGTTTTGTTTGGAGAAGGGAAAGCTGAGAGGAGACTTGATAGAGGGATTCAAGATCTTACAGGGTAAATAGTGAGAAATAGTTCCCACTCAAGAGTACATGAATAACCAGAGGGCGTAGATTTAAAATAATGGGTAAAAGGGATAGAAGTGAAAACCTTTTTCACTCCAGATAGTTGGAGTCTGGAACAAGCCTCCTGAGGGGGTGGTGGAGGCAGGTCCGATCGAGTTATTCAAAAGGGAATTGGAATGCTATCTGAAAAGAAAGAATGTGTAAGGTTACGGGGATGAGGCAGGGGAGCGGGATGAGATAGAATGCTCTTTCAGCAAGCCAGTGCAGACACGTTGGGCAGAATGGCCTCCTTTTGCACTGTAAAGATTCTGTGAGATTTGCCTACTCTGTGTGGACTCTCGCTCTCTCTCTCACTCTCTATATTGTGTGCTCGGATCTGAAATTGCAGTTTTCTGAAATCACTCGGGATGCCTTCCTGGTTACCATGGCAACCCTTGGGCATGCTGACTTAATGGGAAGGATGGTGAGCAGCGGGAATTGTCAAGGACGTACGTACAGTATCCCCACACTGACTCAACAGTTGTAGCTTCCAAGCAGGCGAGCCTGGGGGGTGATGAAAACTGCAGCCTAATCTGTCTAGGCCGGGAGCAGCAGCACAGCTTCCACTGCAGGTACAGGTGTATACGGAGACCCTGTCAAAGCAGCTCAGTCTGTGGCCGGGCAGGGTGCACTGTGCCAAAGCTTTGTGTCAGACAGGGGGATGGGGGGGGGGGGGCTGCATCCGAATGGAGGAGCAGGAGGCCTGAGGCCTGTGTTGCCCAGAGGAGGTGAGGGAGGGGGAAGAGGGAGCGAAAAGGTGAAGGGCACAATGTTGCTCCAAGCTTGGGGCCGTCTGAGAAAACACAGTTACTGTGGGAGCAGGAGAGGCCTGGTGCTGGATTCTTCCGCCCCGCCCACCGCAAGATCACCACGGGTGAGATGCGGACAATGGAAACGTACATTGACCTCGAGCGGGATTCTCCGGCCGCCGGTTGGGCCCAAGAATCCCGCCCTTCGTGTTCAGAGATTGGCTGAATAACCCGAACGTTGGCACAAAAACCAGTGAACAATAATAATGGAGGCTTTTGTGTGAGGACCATCTTTTTACAATTGGTTTTATGTTTGAAGATTTTTGCCATGTGCAAAGCAGGGCCGGACTGTATAGATGACCATACTTGGACAAGAAGAATAGACAGCAGCTGAATCTCCAAAGGAGAAAATTTGGTTTTAGAATGTCAGAGTAACAGAATCTGTGAGACTGTTAGATACAGAGGAAAACTCCCTCTACACTGTCCCCATCAAACACTCCCAGGACAGTACAGCACGGGGTTAGATACAGAAGAAAACTCCCTCTACACTGTCCCCATCAAACACTCCCAGGACAGGTACAGCACGGGGTTAGATATAGAGTAAAGCTCCCTCTACACTGTCCCCATCAAACACTTCCAGGGCAGATACAGCACAGGGTTACATACAGAGTAAAGCTCCCTCTACACTGTCCCCATCAAACACTCCCAGGGCAGATACAGCACAGGGTTACATACAGAGTAAAGCTCCTTCTACACTGTCCCCATCAAACACTCTCAGGACAGGTACAGCCCGGGGTTAGATTCAGAGTAAAGCTCCCTCTACACTGTCCCCATCAAACATTCCCAGCACAGGTACAGCACGGGTTAGATACAGAGTAAAGCTCCCTCTACACTGTCCCCATCAAACACTCCTAGGGCAGATACAGCACAGGGTTACATACAGAGTAAAGCTCCCTCTACACCGTCCCCATCAAACACTCCCAGGACAGGTACAGCACAGGGTTACATACAGAGTAAAGCTCCCTCTACACTGTCCCCATCAAACACTCTCAGGACAGGTACAGCACGGGGTTAGATACAGAGTAAAACTCCCTCTACACTGTCCCCATCAAACACTCCCAGGACAGGTACAGCACGGGGTTAGATACAGAGTAAAGCTCCCTCTACACTGCCCCCATCAAACACTCCCAGGACAGGTACAGCACGGGGTTAGATACAGAGTAAAGCTCCCTCTACACTGTCCCCATCAAACACTCCCAGGACAGGTACAGCACGGGGTTAGATACAGAGTAAAGCTCCCTCTACACTGCCCCCATCAAACCCTCCCAGGACAGGTACAGCACGGGGTTAGATACAGAGTAAAGCTCCCTCTACACTGCCCCCATCAAACCCTCCCAGGACAGGTACAGCACAGGGTTAGATACAGAGTAAAGCTCCCTCTACGCTGTCCCCATCAAACACTTCTGTAAAAAAAACACCCTCAACTCTCTGTTCTTGCTCATTACCAGGTGTGTGTGTGCCTGTGTATGTTTGAGCACGAGTTTGAGCACATCTGTGTGTGAATTTCAACATGTACGTGTGAGTGTGGATATGTGTGTGAGTTGTGTGTACTTGTGTAAGAGTCAAAGAATGTGTGTCTGTGTGTGTGGGTAAGATTTTGTTAATTATTTACGGGATGCGGGCCTTGCTGGTCAGGCCTGCATTTATTGCCTATCCCTAGTTGCTCTCGAGGTTGGTGGTGAGCTGCCGTCACGAACCACAGGACTGATGAAGCCCTTGAAGAATATAAAGAAAGTAGGAATGAACTTAAGGTCGGAGTTAGGAAGGCTAAAAGGGGTCATGAAATGTCGTTGGAAAACTCGCTTAAAGAAAATCCTAAGGCGTTTTATACATATGTAAAGAACAAGAGGGTAGCCAGAGAAAGAGTTGGTCCATTCAAGGATATTGGAGGGAATCTATGTATGGAACCAGAGGAAATGGGCGAGATACTGAATTAATACTTCACTAAAGAGAAGGACTTGGTGGATGAGGAGTATAGGGTAGAGTGTGCAGATATTCAGAGTTATGTTGATATTAATAAAGAGGTGTTGGGCATCTTAAAAAGCATTAAAGTAGATAAGTCCCCAGGGCCTGATGGGATTTACCCAGAATACCGAGGGAGGCAAGGGAGGATATTGCTGGGGCCTTGACAGTAATCTTTCTATCCTCATTGGCTACAGGTGAAGTTCCAGAGGACTGGAGAGTAGCCAATGTTGTTCTATTGTTTAAGAAGGGCAGCAGGGATAATCCTGGAAATTATAGGCCGGTGAGCTTTAGTCAGTGGTAGGGAAATTATTGGAAAAGATTCTTCGAGACAGGATTCACTCACATTTGGAAACAAGTGGGCTTATTAGTGATGGACAGCATGGTTTTGTGAGGGGGAGGTCGTGCCTCACTAATTTGATTGAGTTTTTTGAGGAAGTGACAAAGATGATAGATGAGCGAAAGACAATAGATGTTGTACACATGGACTTCAGTGAAGCCCTTGACAAGGTACTTCATGGTAGACTGGTACAAAAGGTGAAGTCACGTGGGATCAGACGAGAGATGGCAAGTTGGATACAGAACTGGCTTGGGCAGAGGGAGACAGAGGGTAGCAGTAGAAGGGTGGTTTTCTGAATGGAAGGCTGTGACGAGCGGCATTCCACAGGGATCAGTTCTGCGGCCTTTGTTGACCGTGGTGTTGACAAATGATTTGGAAGAAAATGTAGCTGGTCTGATTAAGTTTGCAGACGACACAAAAATGGGTGGCGTAGCGGATAGTGAAGAGGATTGTCAGAGGATACAGCAGGATATAAACTGGTTGGAGTCTTGGGCGGAGAAATGGCAGACGGAGTTTAATCTGGACAAGTGTGATGGTAATGCACTTTGGAAGGTCCAATGCATGTCGGAATTACACAATAAATGGTAGAACTCTTGCGAGTATTGACAGACAGAGAGATCTGGGAGTGCATGTCCACCAATCACTGAAAGTGGCAATGCATATGGATAAGGTGGTTAAGAAGGCATAGACAGGGCAGCACGGTGGCGCAGTGGGTTAGCACTGCAGCCTCACGGCACCGAGGTCCCAGATTTGATCCCGGCCCCAGGTCACTGTCCGGGTGCAGTTTGCACATTCTCCCCGTGTCTGCGTGGGTCTCACCCCCCACAAACCAAAACTCTTTGCTGCAGAAGGCTGTGGAGGCCAAATCACGGAGTGTCTTTAAGACAGAGATAGATAGGCTTTTGATCAATAAGGGGATTCGGGGTTTTGGGGAGAAGGCAGGAGAATGGGGATGAGAAAAATATCAGCCATGATTGAATGGAGAAGCACTCTCGATGGGCCGAGTGGCCTAATTCTGCTCCTATGTCTTATGGTCTTATAGTCTAATAGTTTAAGGGCAGCACGTTAGCACTGTGGCTTCACAGCGCCAGGGTCCCAGATTCGATTCCCCGCTGGGTCACTGTGTGGAGGTTGCACGTTCTCCCCGTGTCTGCGTGGGTTTCCTCCGGGTTCTCCAGTTTCCTCCCACAGTCCAAAGACGTGCAGGTTAGCTGGATTGGCTATGTAAATTGCCCTTAGTGACCAAAAAGATCAGATGGGGTTATTAGGTTACGGGCATAGGGTAGAAGTGAGGGCTTAAATGGGTCGGTGCAGACTCGATGGGCCGAATGGCCTCCTTCTGCACTGTAGGTTCTATGTTCTATGTTCTTATGTGCAGGGTAGGTAGATTGGCCATGCTAAATTGCCCCTTAATTGGAAAAAATTAATAGGGTACTCCAAAATTTATTTTAAAAAAAAGAAGGCAAAGACATAGAATTTACAGTGCAGAAGGAGGCCATTTGGCCCATCGAGTCTTCACCGGCCCTTGGAAAGAGGCCCACACCTCTGCCCCATACCCGTGACCCGCAGCCCCTTTGGACACTAAGGGCAATTTAGCATGGCCAATCCACCTAACCTGCTCCATGTGATGTGGAGTTGCCGGCGTTGGACTGGGGTAGCACAGTAAGAAGCCTTACAACACCGGGTTAAAGTCCAACCGGTTTGTTTGAAACACTAGCTTTCGGAGCGCAGCTCCTTCCTCAGGTGAATTCGGCCCATCGAGTCTGCACCGACCCATTTAAGCCCTCACTTCTACCCTATCGGCAAGTCATGTTGCATCTGTACAGGACCTTAGTTAGGCCTCAGTTGGAATATTGTGTACAATTCTGGTTGCTACACTACCAGAAGGAATGTGGATGCTTTGGGGAGGGTACAGAAGTGGTTTCCTCAGATTTTGCCTGTTATGGTGGGCATTAGCTATGAGGAGAGGTTAAATAAACTCGGTCTGTTCGCACTGGAACGACGGAGGTTGAGAGGCGACTGACAGAGGTCGACATTATGAGTGGCATAGACAGAGTGGATAGTCAGATGCACTTTCCTACATTAGGAGAGTTAAGTACCAGGGGACATAGGTTTAAAGTGCGTGGGAAAAAGTTTAGAATACACGTGCGAGGCAATTTATTTTACACAGAGGGTAGTAAATATATGGAACGCGCTGCCTGGGGAGGTGGTGGGGCAGGTACGATAGCGACATTTAAGGGGCATCGAGACAAATATATGAATAGGGTGGGAATGGAAGGGTACGGACTCCGTAAATGCCAGATACCATGGTTGGCGCAGGCTTGCTGATATCCCAGATTCATGGTTTTTCTCGCTGCAGCAATGTGAACGTTGAACATTATTGACACTGAGTTTGGTGCTCCTGTGCTTGATGTGATGAAGGACAAACAACATCTGGAGAACTTTAACCTTTCCAGGCAGCTGTTGTCAGGCAGAGATTTTCAAGGTCTAAAATCATCAAGAATGCGGAAGAATTTGTAAGGTGTTCCACTGGCTGACAGAAAGCATTCTGGCGGGCTCGGCCTGTGCTTCCAGGCTTTTCGGCCAGTTTCGGTGTCTCCGTGACGATGAGGTGTGTGGCAGCCAATGAGGTTCTGAGGTCACTCTGGGTGTTTACGTGGGAATGAATTTGAATAAGAATTAGAGGAATGTGGGCCTCAGGCAATCAGCATTCCATGGAGTGGTAGCAGGCAGGCACCCTGACAGATAACTCACTCCACATGCAGCAATCTTTACTGAAGGGAGCTCCATCTGGGTGGAGGGAGTTGCTGACAGTAGCACAGAGTTTGTGCGTTGTGACTCGGGCCCTGTATGGAGCCCTGCTTTTTAATCTCGCTCTGAGATATCAATGCAGCTTGTGTTCACTCTGCACTGTCACTTCACTGACCCACCAGTCTGACTGATTTGGTTATTATGGGCTGGGTTCTCTCCCCCCGGTTCAGACATTTGCAGGAGGAGGTTGTGGGAGCAGGGTGACATTTCTTAAAGGGCCAGGCACAAAATCGCCTGGATGATCTGAATGCAGGAGAAGTTGAGGAGAGATGGTTCCTTTGGGGTAATGTCGCAGGACATGTAAGTCCTTGTGTGCCAATTCAATACCACACAAAGTTCAACCACGCATCAATACAAGACAGGTGGTTTGCAAAGATATCGAATGTGCAAAAGCCACTCATATTACCATCAGGAATCAGCAGACAGATTTACATGTCTCACCCACACACCATCTCTCACACCCACACACACTATCTCTCACACCCACACACCATCTCTCACACCCACACACCGTCTCTCTCACACCCACACACCATCTCTCTCTCACCCACACACCGTCTCTCACCCACACACCGTGTCTCACCCACACACCGTCTCTCTCACCCACACACCGTCTCTCTCACCCACACACCGTCTCTCTCACCCACACACCGTCTCTCTCACCCACACACCGTCTCTCTCACCCACACACCGTCTCTCTCACCCACACACCGTCTCTCTCACCCACACACCGTCTCTCTCACCCACACACCGTCTCTCTCACCCACACACCGTCTCTCTCACCCAACACCGTCTCTCTCACCCACACACCGTCTCTCTCACCCACACACCGTCTCTCTCACCCACACCCGTCTCTCTCACCCACACACCGTCTCTCTCACCACCACCGTCTCTCTCACCCACACACCGTCTCTCTCACCCCACACCTCTCTCTCACCCACACACCGTCTCTCTCACCCACACACCGTCTCTCTCACCCACACACCGTCTCTCTCTCACCCACACACCGTCTCTCTCACACCACACACCGTCTCTCTCACCCACACACCGTCTCTCTCACCCACACCGTCTCTCTCACACCCACACCGTCTCTCTCACACCCCCACACCGTCTCTCTCACACCCCCACACACCGTCTCTCTCCCACACACCGTCTCTCTCACCCACACCGTCTCTCACCCACACACCGTCTCTCACCCACACACCGTCTCTCACCCACACACCGTCTCTCTCACCCACACACCGTCTCTCTCACCCACACACCCGTCTCTCTCACCCACACACCGTCTCTCTCACCCACACACCGTCTCTCTCACCCACACACCGTCTCTCTCACCCACACCGTCTCTCTCACCCACACACCGTCTCTCTCACCCACACACCGTCTCTCTCACCCCACACACCGTCTCTCTCACCCACACCCGTCTCTCTCACCCACACACCGTCTCTCTCACCACACACCGTCTCTCTCACCCACACACCGTCTCTCTCACCCACACACCGTCTCTCTCACCCACACACCGTCTCTCTCACCCACACACCGTCTCTCTCACCCACACACCGTTTCTCTCACCCACACACCGTCTCTCTCACCCACACACCGTCTCTCTCACCCACACACCGTCTCTCTCACCCACACACCGTCTCCTCACCCACACACCGTCTCTCTCACCCACACCGTCTCTCACCCACACACCGTCTCTCTCTCACCCACACACCGTCTTCACCCACACACCGTCTCTCTCTCACCCACACACCGTCTCTCTCACCCACACACCGTCTCTCTCTCTCACCCACACACCGTCTCTCTCACCCACACCGTCTCTCATCCACACACCGTCTCTCTCTCTCACCCACACACCGTCTCTCTCACCCACACACCGTCTCTCTCACCCACACACCGTCTCTCTCCACACCCACACCGTCTCTCTCTCACCCACACACCGTCTCTCTCACCCACACACCGTCTCTCTCTCACCCACACACCGTCTCTCTCACCCACACACCGTCTCTCTCACCCCACACACCGTCTCTCTCACCCACACACCGCTCTCTCACCCACACACCGTCTCTCTCACCCACACACCGTCTCTCTCACCCACACACCGTCTCTCTCACCCCACACCGTCTCTCTCACCCACACACCGTCTCTCTCACCCACACACCGTCTCTCTCACCCACACCGTCTCTCACCCACACCGTCTCTCTCACCCACACCGTCTCTCACCCACACACCGTCTCTCTCTCACCCACACAGTGTCTTCACCCACACACCGTCTCTCTCTCACCCACACACCGTCTCTCTCACCCACACACCGTCTCTCTCTCTCACCCACACACCGTCTCTCTCACCCACACCCGTCTCTCTCACCCCACCGTCTCTCTCACCCACACACCGTCTCTCTCACCCACACACCGTCTCTCTCACCCACACACCGTCTCTCTCACCCACACACCGTCTCTCTCACCCCCACACCATCTCTCTCACACCCCCACACACCGTCTCTCACCCACACACCGTCTCTCTCACCCACACCGTCTCTCACCCACACACCGTCTCTCACCCACACACCGTCTCTCACCCACACACCGTCTCTCTCACCCACACACCGTCTCTCTCACCCCACACCGTCTCTCTCACCCACACACCGTCTCTCTCACCCACACACACCGTCTCTCTCACCCACACACCGTCTCTCTCACCCACCCACCGTCTCTCTCACCCACACACCGTCTCTCTCACCCACACACCGTCTCTCTCACCCACACACCGTCTCTCTCACCCACACACCGTCTCTCTCACCCACACACCGTCTCTCTCACCCACACACCGTCTCTCTCACCCACACACCTCTCTCTCTCACCCCACACCGTCTCTCTCACCCACACACCGTCTCTCTCACCCACACCGTCTCTCTCACCCACACACGTCTCTCTCACCCACACACCGTCTCTCTCACCCACACACCGTCTCTCTCACCCACACACCGTCTCTCTCACCCCACACCGTCTCTCTCACCCACACACCGTCTCTCTCACCCACACACCGTCTCTCTCCCCACACACCGTCTCTCTCACCCACACACCGTCTCTCTCACCCACACACCGTCTCTCACCCACACACCGTCTCTCTCACCCACACACCGTCTCTCTCACCCACACACCGTCTCTCTCACCCACACACACCGTCTCTCTCACCCACACACCGTCTCTCTCACCCACACACACCATCTCTCACACCCACACACCGTCTCTCTCACCCCACACACCGTCTCTCTCACCCACACACCGTCTCTCTCACCCACACACAGTCTCTCTCACCCACACACCGTCTCTCTCACCCACACACCGTCTCTCTCACCCACACACCGTCTCTCTCACCCCACACCGTCTCTCTCACCCACACACCGTCTCTCTCACCCCACACCGTCTCTCTCACCCACACACCGTCTCTCTCACCCACACACCTCTCTCACCCACACACCGTCTCTCTCTCACCCACACACCGTCTTCACCCACACACCGTCTCTCTCTCTCACCCACACACCGTCTCTCTCACCCACCACCGTCTCTCTCTCTCACCCACACACCGTCTCTCTCACCCACACCGTCTCTCATCCACACACCTCTCTCTCTCTCACCCACACACCGTCTCTCTCACCCACACACCGTCTCTCTCACCCACACACCGTCTCTCTCACACCCCCACACCGTCTCTCTCTCACCCACACACCGTCTCTCTCACCCACACCGTCTCTCTCTCCCCACACACCGTCTCTCTCACCCACACACCGTCTCTCTCAACCCACCACACGTCTCTCACCCACACACCGTCTCTCTCACCCACACACCGTCTCTCTCACCCCACACACCGTCTCTCTCACCCACACACCGTCTCTCTCACCCACACACCGTCTCTCTCACCCACACACCGTCTCTCACACACACACCGTCTCTCTCTCACACACACCGTCTCTCTCACACACACACACCGTCTCTCTCACACACACACCGTCTCTCTCACACACACACCGTCTCTATACCCACACACGTCTCTCTCACACACACCGTCTCTCACCCACACACGTCTCTCTCTCTCACCACACACCGTCTTCACCCACACACCGTCCTCTCTCACCCCACACACCGTCTCTCTCTCACCCACACACCGTCTCTCTCTCTCACACACACACCGTCTCTCTCACACACACACCGTCTCTCTCACACACCACCACACCGTCTCTCTCACACCAACACACCGTCTCTCTCACACACACACCGTCTCTCTCACACACACACCCGTCTCTCTCACACACACACCGTCTCTCTCTCACACACACACCGTCTCTCTCTCACCCACACACCGTCTCTCTCTCACCCACACACCGTCTCTCTCACCCACACACCGTCTCTCTCACCACACCACCGTCTCTCTCACCCACACACCGTCTCTCTCACCCACACACCGTCTCTCTCACCCACCACCGTCTCTCTCACCCACACCGTCTCTCTCACCCACACACCGTCTCTCTCACCCACACACCGTCTCTCTCACACACACACCGTCTCTCTCACACACACCGTCTCTCTCACACACACACCGTCTCTCTCACACACACACCGTCTCTCTCACACACACACCGTCTCTCTCACAGACACACCGTCTCTCTCACACACACACACCGTCTCTCTCACACACACACCGTCTCTCCACCCACAACCGTCTCTCTCACCCACACCGTCTCTCTCACCCACACACCGTTCTCTCCCCCACACACCGTCTCTCTCACCCACACACCGTCTCTCTCCCACACACCGTCTCTCACCCACACACCGTCTCTCTCTCACCCACACACTGTCTCTCTCACCCACACACCGTCTCTCTCTCTCCACCCACACCGTCTCTCTCTCACCCCAACACACCGTCTCTCTCTCACCCCACCGTCTCTCACCCACACACCACGTCTCTCTCTCTCACCCACACCCGTCTCTCTCACCCACACACCTCTCTCTCTCACCCACACACCGTCTTTCTCACCCACACACCGTCTCTCTCTCTCACCCACACACTGTCTCTCTCACCCACACACCGTCTCTCTCTCTCACCCACACACCGTCTCTCTCACCCACACACCGTCTCTCTCACCCACACACCGTCTCTCTCTCACCCACACACCGTCTCTCTCACCCACACCGTCTCTCACCCACACACCGTCTCTTTCTCTCACCCACACACCGTCTCTCTCACCCACACACCGTCTCTCTCTCTCACCCACACACCGTCTCTCTCACCCACACCGTCTCTCACCCACACACCGTCTCTCTCTCACCCACACACCGTCTCTCTCACCCACACACCGTCTCACCCACACACCGTCTCCCTCTCACCCACACACCGTCTCTCTCACCCACAGACCGTCTCTCACCCACACACCGTCTCTCTCTCACCCACACACCGTCTCTCTCACCCACACACCGGCTCTCTCTCTCACCCACACGCCGTCTCTCTCACCCACACCGTCTCTCACCCACACACCGTCTCTCTCTCTCACCCACACACCGTCTCTCTCTCTCACCCACACACCGTCTCTCTCACCCACACACCGTCTCTCTCACCCACACCCGTCTCTCTCACCCACACACCGTCTCTCTCTCACCCACACCGTCTCTCTCACCCACAGACCGTCTCTCTCTCACCCACAGACCGTCTCTCTCACCCACACACCTTCTCTCTCTCACCCACACACCGTCTCTCTCACCCACAGACCGTCTCTCACCCACACACCGTCTCTCACCCACACACCGTCTCTCTCACCCACACACCGTCTCTCACCCACACACCTTCTCTCTCTCACCCCACACCGTCTCTCTCACCCACAGACCGTCTCTCACCCCACACCGTCTCTCTCTCACCCACACACCGTCTCTCTCACCCACACACCGTCTCTCTCACCCACACACCGTCTCTCTCACCCACACACCGTCTCTCTCTCTCACCCACACACCGCCTCTCTCTCTCACCCACACACCGTCTCTCTCTCACCCCCACACCGTCTCTCTCACCCACACCGTCTCTCTCACCCACACACCGTCTCTCACCCACACACCGTCTCTCTCACCCACACGCCGTCTCTCTCTCACCCACACGCCGTCTCTCTCTCTCTCACCCACACACCGTCTCTCTCTCCTCACCCACACACCGTCTCTCTCTCTCACCCACACACCGTCTCTCTCTCACCCACACACCGTCTCTCTCACCCACACCGTCTCTCTCACCCACACACCGTCTCTCTCTCACCCACCCGTCTCTCTCTCACCCACACACCGTCTCTCTCACCCACACACCGTCTCTCTCTCTCACCCACACACCGTCTCTCTCTCTCACCCACACACCGTCTCTCTCACCCACACACCGTCTCTCTCTCTCTCACCCACACACCGTCTCTCTCTCTCACCCACACACTGTCTCTCTCTCACCCACACACCGTCTCTCTCACACACACGTCTCTCTCACACACACCGTCTCTCTCACCCACACCGTCTCTCTCTCTCACCCACACACCGTCTCTCTCACACCCACACACCGTCTCTCTCTCTCTCACCCACACACCGTCTCTCTCCCACACACCGTCTCTCTCTCTCACCCGCACGCCGTCTCTCTCACGCGCACGCCGTCTCTCTCTCTCACGCGCACGCCGTCTCTCTCTCTCACGCGCACGCGCGCTCTCTCTCTCTCACGCGCACGCCGTCTCTCTCTCTCACGCGCACGCCGTCTCTCTCTCTCACGCGCACGCCGTCTCTCTCACGCGCACGCCGTCTCTCTCACGCGCACGCCGTCTCTCTCTCACGCGCACGCCGTCTCTCTCTCACGCGCACGCCGCCTCTCTCTCTCACGCGCACGCCGCCCTCTCTCTCTCACGCGCACGCCGCCTCTCTCTCTCACGCGCACGCCGCCTCTCTCTCTCACGCGCACGCCGCCTCTCTCTCACGCGCACGCCACCTCTCTCTCTCACGCGCACGCCGTCTCTCTCTCTCACGCGCACGCCGTCTCTCTCTCTCACGCGCACGCCGTCTCTCTCTCTCACGCGCACGCCGTCTCTCTCTCTCACGCGCACGCCGTCTCTCTCTCTCACGCGCACGCCGTCTCTCTCTCTCACGCGCACGCCGTCTCTCTCACGCGCACGCCGTCTCTCTCTCTCACGTACACCAGCTGCCACTTCGTGTTCCAAGGCAGACTCAGCCTGCGGCCCTGGAGCGCCAAAGTAGTCCCCCCACATTGGCCGCTCGCGGGCTGTGGACCGCCTGCCCACAGTGCTGCCAGCCCCGAATTAAGCCCTCCCTGCCCTCCGTTCGGCTCTCCGCCGACTGTTGTAGCCCCAGACTGAGCCCACAGCCGTCACTTGAGGTTCCTGAATGGCTGGGACATGAGTCACACGCCGTGGGGAACTCGGCTGGTTGGGGTCGGAGCATCGTGAGGCGGGCCTCAGGTGATGGCCTGAGGCGGTGGATAATCGGTGCGGCGCACTCCTAGTCGCTTTTCTTGGGGGGAGAATTCAGAAGCCGGCGCCGCTCCCGATTTTGGTGTCAAAATGGATTCTCCACCCTGTCGCCGCACGGTGTGGGTGTGAGTCTCGCACATGCACACACCGCGTTTCTCTCTGACACACACACACACACACCGCGTTTCTCTCACACACACACCGCGTTTCTCTCTGACACACACACACACACACACACACAGCGTTTCTCTCTGACACACACACACACACACACAGCGTTTCTCTCTGACACACACACACACACACACACACACACACAAAGCGTTTCTCTCTGACACACACACACACACACACACACACACACACACAGCGTTTCTCTCTGACACACACACACACAGCGTTTCTCTCTGACACACACACACACACACACCGCGTTTCTCTCTGACACACACACACACACACCGCGTTTCTCTCTGACACACACACACACACACACACACACACACAGCGTTTCTCTCTGACACACACAGCGTTTCTCTCTGACACACACAGCGTT
Organism: Scyliorhinus canicula; assembly: GCF_902713615.1. Classification (NCBI taxonomy): domain Eukaryota; kingdom Metazoa; phylum Chordata; class Chondrichthyes; order Carcharhiniformes; family Scyliorhinidae; genus Scyliorhinus; species Scyliorhinus canicula. The sequence continues at coordinate 85,783,814 of NC_052165.1, read as the reverse complement.
TCTCTCTGACACACACACACACACCGCGTTTCTCTCTGACACACACACACACCGCGTTTCTCTCTGACACACACACACACACACACACACACACACACACACCGCGTTTCTCTCTCACACACACACACACACACACACACACACACACACCGCGTTTCTCTCTGACACACACACACACACACACACACACACACACCGCGTTTCTCTCTGACACACACACACACACACCGCGTTTCTCTCTGACACACACACACACACACACACACACACACACACACACACACCGCGTTTCTCTCTGACACACACACACACACCGCGTTTCTCTCTGACACACACACACACACACACACCGCGTTTCTCTCTGACACACACACACAGCGTTTCTCTCTGACACACACACATCGCGTTTCTCTCTGACACACACAGCGTTTCTCTCTGACACACACACACACACACACCGCGTTTCTCTCTGACACACACACACACACACACACCGCGTTTCTGTCTGACACACACACCGCGTTTCTGTCTGACACACACACAGCGTTTCTCTCTGACACACACACACACCGCGTTTCTCTCTGACACACACACACACACACACACACACACACACCGCGTTTCTCTCTGACACACACACCGCGTTTCTCTCTGACACACACACAGCGTTTCTCTCTGACACACACACAGCGTTTCTCTCTGACACACACACACACACACATACACCGCGCTTCTCTCTCTGAAACACACACACACACACACACACACACACACACACACAGTCGGCTGGATTCTCCGATGGGCGACGCTGAGATTGGCGATCAGCCCATTAATCCATTTTTATGCTGGAATTGGGCGCCGCCCTTTTTCCGATACTTCGCCCCCTCGAAGAGTATGCCGCATACTGTCGGGACTGCCTCAGGATGCCACCATAGGCCCTCCCCCGACGGGCCGGGTCCCCGACGGGCCGGGTCCCCGACGGGCCGGTTCCCCGACGGGCCGTGTCCTCTATCGCGTGTCCTCTCAATTTTCGGCGACCTCGCACGGCAGCTGCGGGCTGTGTCCAGCGCTGCCGCCGTTGGTGGGGAGCCGTTCCGCTGGCGGCGACGGCTTAGGTGGGGATTGGCCAACTGGTGGTGGGTGGTCCAGGGGTGTTACAGGGGGGGCAGTCTTTGGCAGGCCGGGTGCAGCCGGTGCCATGTTGTACCCCACGGCCACTGCCATACGCATGCACGGCCATGGACCTGGCCATTCTGCGTCGGAATTGGCAGATAAATTATGTGGCGTGGCTGCCGGGTGGAGCAGCGGTGGGGGGCTGGTGCCGAAGTTTTGGTCGTAAGACCAGACGAATCCTGCGGAAGGTGCGGAAAGGTTAAAAACCTGCCTTCGCACAAAATCCCTTACCTGGAGATACCGGAACCCATTCCCTCCCGGCAATTCAAACTCGTCCTCCAGATCCTCCAGACCGGGAAAGCTCCCATCAATAAACAGATCTCCCAGTCTCTCAGTACCCGCTCTCTGCCACCTCCGAAACCCACCATCCATCATCCCCGGCACAAACCAGTGATTACCACAGATTGGGGCCCACACCAACGCTCCATCCACTCCCATACGCTTCCGCCATTGCCCCAGACTCTCGGAGCCGCCACCACCACCGGGCTTGAGGAGTACCTGTGCGGAGTCTGCACATCCTCCCCGTGTGTGCGTGGGTTTCCTCCGGGTGCTCCGGTTTCCTCCCACAGTCCAAAGATGTGCAGATTAGGTGGATTGGCCATGCTAAATTGCCCTTAGTGTCCAAAATTGCCCTTAGTGTTGGGTGGGGTTACTGGGTTATGGGGATAGGATTGAGGTGTTGACCTTGGGTAGGGTGCTCTTTCCAAGAGCCGGTGCAGACTCGATGGGCTGAATGGCCTCCTTCTGCACTGTAAATTCTATGTAAATCTCTCTCTCTCTCACACACACACACACACACACACACACACACACACACACAGTCTCTCACACTCATACACACACTCACTGTCTCAGACACGCACACCGTCTCTCTCATACACACACTCTGAATGTCTGTCTGTCTCTCTCTCTTTCTCTCTCACACACACACCATCTCTCACACACTCACACACACACCGTCTCTCTCTCACACACACCATCTCTCACACACTCACACACACCGTCTCTCTCTCTCACACACTCACACACACCGTCTCTCTCTCTCACACACTCACACACACCGTCTCTCTCTCACACACACCGTCTCTCTCACACACACACCGTCTCTCACACTCACACACACACCGTCTCTCTCACACACACACCATCTCTCACACACTCACACACACACCGTCTCTCTCACACACACACACCATCTCTCACACACTCTCACACACACTGTCTCTCTCACCCACACACACCATCTCTCACACACACACACACACACACACCGTCTCTCTCACACACACACACGTCTCTCACACACACACACCGTCTCTCTCACACACACACACACCGTGTCTGTCGGTCTCTCTCACACTCACACACACACACACACCGTCTCTCTCACACACACACACACACACACACACACACACACACACACACACACACACACACACCGTCTCTCTCACACACACACACACCGTCTCTCTCACACACACACACACCGTCTCTCTCACACACACACACACCGTCTCTCACACACACACACTAACACCGTCTCTCTCTCACACACATCGTCTCAGTGGGGCTGTTTAGCTCAGTGAGGCTGTTTAGCTCACTGGGCTAAATCGCTGGCTTTTAAAGCAGACCAAGGCAGGCCAGCAGCACGGTTCAATTCCCGTACCAGCCTCCCCGAACAGGCGCCGGATTGTGGCGACTAGGGGCTTTTCACAGTACTTTTCACAGTAACTTCATTGAAGCCTACTCGTGACTAAGCGATTTTCATTTCATTTCTCTCACACACACACCATGGGGGCGATTCTCCGAGTCCCGCGCCGGGCCGGAGAATTGGTGCAACCGCGCCAGGCCGCCCTGACGCAGAGACGCCTCCAAGGTGCGGCGAATCGGCGCCATTTGCGCCGGTGCGTTTGGCCGAATCTCCGAGCGGCCGTGGCGATATGACAGAGTCCCACCGACGCCGTTCACCCCTGGTTGCTGCCAGCGGGAACTCTGCGGGAACAGCGGGGGGGGGGGGTGGGGGGGCGGTCCTTCACCGGGGGGGACCTCCGATGGGGTCTGGCACGCGATCGGGGCACACCGATCGGCGGGCTCCCCCCCCCCCCCCCTACTTTCTGGCGCAGCCGGCTCCTGAACATCGACTCCATGTTGAGTCGGGGCCGGTGCGCTAAAGAAGTCCCCCGCACATGCCTGGGTTGGCGCGGCGCCCATTTGGTGCCGCGAAAGAAGGCTGGGGCGGCGTGAACCGCTCCAGCACCGTGAATCGGTCATGCCTGATTCGCGCCGTCGTGAAACGCGACAAACGCTTGGGCTCCATATTGGAGAATCGCACTCCCATCTCTCACACTGTCTCTCTCACACGCACACACACCGACTCTCACACTCACACACACACCTCACACACTGTCTCTCTCACACGCACACACACACCGACTCACACACTCACACACACACCTCACACACACTGTCTCTCTCATACGCACACACGTCGACTCACACACACTGTCTGTCTCTCTCTCTTTCTCTCACACACACCTCACACACTGTCTATCTCACGCACTCTGTCTCTCTCTCTTTCTCTCTCTTACACACACACCCACCTCACACACACTGTCTATCTCACGCACACTCTGTCTCTCTCTCTGACACGCACACACACCGACTCACACACACTGTCTCTCACACACACACACACACACCAACACACGGTGTCTCTCTCTCTCTTTCTTTCTTTCTCTCTCTCCCTCTCTCTCTCACAAACCCACACCATCTCACACACACAGTATATCACACACAACATACAATCATCAGGAGTTGAATGAATAGATGCAGAAAGCCTGCAGATTTTGTTTTGGCAGGAAGATGTACAGACTGTGGGCAGTTACAGTATTGAGAGTAAATTACCTGTCTCTCTCTCGGAGGAGACCTGTGCGTTCTCTCAGTGTTGTGTTGTTTACAGTCTGGCCACCTGCTACCCTTGGGCTCTTCCACAATACCCACGGTGAGCAAGATGTTTAATACAGCTCGGCTCCTCCTGCTGTTCCTGTTCATCGCAGCTCTAACCCTGCAGAGCGTCCAGAGACACCCATGTGCTCTCTTAGCCACATAAACGCAGCAATACCTGAACATTATAATTCCCATCTCCACATAACTCAGCCAACAATTCACGTGTACTCGATATAGACCCCACGTATACACAGCAAACAATTTGTGTGTACTCGACATAGACTCCACATATACATAGAAACAATCCATTTGTAATCTGCATATATTCCACATATACTCAGCAAACAATTCACGTGTATTCAACATATACTCCACGCATACACAAATACTCTGTGTCCTCCCCCAACACTTGCCGCGCACTCCACATTAAGTTCACATACAGCCCACCGGATTCTACCTATAATCCTTAATAATAATAATAATAATAATAATCTTTATTATTGTCACAAGTAGGCTTACTTTAACACTGGAATGAAGTTACTGTGAAAATCCCTGAGTCGCCACACTCCGGCGCCTGTTCGGGTACACAGTGGGAGAATTCAGAATGTCCAAATCACCTAAAAGTCTTTCGCGACTTGTGGGAAGGAACCCGGAGGAAACCCACGCCGACACAGGGAGAATGTGCAGACTCCACAGACAGTGACTCAATCAGGGAATCGTACCTGGGACCCCGGGGCTGTGCTGCCCCAGACTCGACGCTGCAAATAACGCCAATTGCCATGGCAGAGGACGCGGCATTTGTGATTGTGCGTTCATTCAGAATTGTCAGGAGGCTGTGTGTGACTGGAGCTGAGCCGCTCCATTAAAATGGCAGTGTCAGCACTGTTGAATTGTAAACCGAACAGATGGTGTGGAGAGAAATAGGAGGCGTGAGGAAGTCTGCCAAAATGTAGCTTCACAGCACCGAGTCAGACTCCATCTGGGAACTGACTAATTACAGGGTGTAGTTCTATAAAAAGAGCTTCCATGCTCACAATCAGTGTGTATTGGTGAGGAAAGGAGAGGAACAATCCACAATAATAATAATCTTTAGACAATCAGCATACTGATTGGGGGTGGAGGGAGCTAACGCAATAAATAGCTCTTGGGAACAGGTCTGACGGTTAAATAAAACGGGATTCCATCTCTTTATAAATCCTCTGGTATTCTTTCAAAGGCAAGCTGTACGAAAAAGTTCAATCCGAATGTGAGAAGTTCAAAATAAACCGGCGATGTGGAGGGTTTAACGCTCTCGCTCGGGGAGAGAGAGTTCAGTCCAATGTATCTAACCTGCCCCGGGAGAGTTTCCCTCAGAATCACAGAACCGTTACAGCAACGAAGGAGACCGTTCACCCCATCATGTCCGTGCTAGCTTCCTGCAGGAGCAGCTGAGTCTCTCTCTCTCTCTCTCTCTCCCCCCCCCCCGGCGCCCTGGCAATGTTTCCTCGTCACATAATGGTTCAGTTCTCTTCTGAAAGCCATGATTGAATCCACTAACGAGCATTTAAAGCTCATACTAGATCAAAGGAGGTGGAAAATAACACTGCCACAGAGAGCTGTGAGCCCGAGGATTGAGCGGATGTTTAATTCAGCAAAGGCAGACCAAGGAAAGAGAGTAGACAGAGATATAAAAACATTGTGAATGTGTCTATTGGGATATAAATAGGATGACAAAAGTAAACACGGGCCTATTAGACACAGGGACAGGTGCAATGGGTCCATTAGACACAGGGACAGGGGCTGGTTTAGCACAGGGCTAAATCGCTGGCTTTGAAAGCAGACCAAGGCAGGCCAGCAGCACGGTTCAGTTCCCGTACCAGCCTACCAGCCTCCCCGAACAGGCGCCGGAAAGTGGCGACTAGGGGTTTTTCATAGTAACTTCATTGAAGCCTACCTGTGACAATAAGTGATTTTCATTTCATATAATGGGGAATAAGAGATTGGCAGAAATACTAAACAAACAAATTTCACTACTGAAACGCAGCGAAAGCATCAGCTAATTTGCACACGGCAATGCCATGGTGATCAAATCATTTTGTGATAAAAGCAAATTACTGCGGATGCTGGAATCTGAAACGAAAGGGAAAATGCTGGAAAATCTCAGCAAGTCTGGCAGCATCTGTAGGGAGAGAAAAGAGCTAACGTTTCGAGTCCGATTACTCTTTTAATTTTGAGATGTTGATTAAGGACGGAAATGGGTCAGGACACGGGTCAAATCCACTCATCGGGAATCACATAGTTCAGTCTTTCAAACTTTTGTTTAAGAGGGGGAAAGATGCAATGCACATATTGGGTGCAGACTGCAGCCAGACCCTTTGTGCCGTCTTCATCTTTATGAAAACGGAAAATCCAACCTCTCACATGTGGTCATTGTGAAGGGCAAGGGCAACAAAATGCATGTTTGACTCAGCCCTCTATACACCTGACAGATGCTACACCAGAATGCTGACAGCCTCATGGGCTGTTGGTAGTGTTTTTAATGTGGTATTACAGGCCAGTCCTTTAATTTGGTGTCAGCTCTAAGTTATTAACTGACTCCAGAGTCTGAACCTCAAAATACAATTTTCACCCACCTCTTTCAAAATCTGAAACTTATCCTCTCGTTTGCCAGTACTTCACTGCATAAACACACATGGGCTTTGCATCCTTATTTGCATTGGCGCAATTAACAAAACCATACCTCAAAAATCATCTTTATACTGCTTTGCACCCGAGTTACGTTTCTTCTTTGCAGACTGTTAGCCAGAGGCCTTGGAGCTCTGTACAAAGCTAATAGCAGCACATCTTGAGGGTGCTTTTGCTAACGCTGTTGGGGAGGGTTTAAACGAATGTGGCAGGGGGATGGGAACCAAATGAGGTTAGTGGACAGTAAGGAGGTAGTAACTAAAGCCTGTAAGGAACTAGATCACAAAGTCAGCGTGACTAAGGGGAAGAGTAGGCAGGGAGCAGATGATGAGCGCAAAGGGACTGGTGGTCTGAGGTGCATTTGTTTTAATGCAAGAAGTGTAGTAGGTAAGGCAGATGAACTTAGGGCTGAGATTAGTACCTGGGAGTATGATGTTATTGCTATTACTGAGACTTGGTTGAGAGAAGGGCATGATTGGCAACTAAATATCCCAGGATATTGATGCTTCAAGCGGGATAAAGAGGGAGGTAAAAGGGGTGGAGGAGTTGCATTACTGGTCAGAGAATATATCACAGCTGTGCTGAAGGAGGGCACTATGGAGGATTCGAGCAGTGAGGCGATATGGGCAGAACTCAGAAATAGGAAGGGTGCGGTAACAATGTTGGGGCTGTCCTAGTTAGATCCACATTTGATATGTGGGAGGCTTTTAAAGGGAGGTTGATTAGATTGCAGGACAGACATGTCCCTGTGAAATTCAAGGATAGAAATGGTAAGATTAGGGAACCATGGATGACAGGTGAAATTGTGAGACTAGCGAAGAGGAAAAAGGAAGCAGACATAAGGTCTAGGCGACTGAAGACAGACGAAGCTTTGGAAGAATATCGGGAATGTAGGACCAATCTGAAACGAGGAATCAAGAGGGCTAAAAGGGATCATGAAATATCTTTGGCCAACAGGGTTAAGTAAAATCCCAAAGCCTTTTATTCATATACAAGGAGAAAGAGGGTAACTAGAGAAAGGGTTGGCCCACTCAAGGACAAAGGAGGGAAGTTATGCGTGGAGTCAGAGAAAATGGGTGAGATTCTTAACGAGTACTTTGCATCGGTATTCACAGAGGAGAGGGACATGGATGTTAAGGTTAGGGATAGATGTTTGATTACTCTAGGTCAAGTCGGCATCAGGAGGGAGGACGTGTTGGGTATTCTAAAAGACATCAAGGTGGACAGGTCCCTAGGTCCGGATGGGATCTATCCCAGGTTACTGAGGGAAGTGAGAGAGGAAATAGCTGGGGCCTCAACAGATATCTTTGCAGCATCCTAAAACACGGGTGAGGTCCTGGAGGACTGGAGAATTGCTAATGTTGTTGCCTTGTTTAAGAAGGGTAGCAGGGATAATCCAGATAATTATAGACCGGTGAGCCTGACGTCTGTGGCAGGGAAGCTGCTGGAGAGAATACTGAGGGATAGGATCTATTCCCATTTGGAAGAAAATGGACTCATCAGTGATAGGGAACATGGTTTTGTGCAGGGAAGGTCATGTCTCACCAACTTAATAGAATTCTTTGAGGAAGTGACAAAGTTGATTGATGAGGGAAGGGCTGTAGATGTCATATACATGGACTTTAGTAAGGCATTTGATAAGGTTCTCCATGGAAGGCTGATGGAGAAAGTAAAGTCTCATGGGGTCCAGGGTGTACTAGCTAGATGGATAAAGAACTGGCTGGGCAACAGGAGACAGAGAGTAGTAGTGGAAGGGAGTTTCTCAAAATGGAGAACTGTGACCAGTGGTGTTCCACAGGGATCCGTGCTGGGACCACTGTTGTTTGTGATCTTCATAAATGACCTGGAGGACGGTATAGGTGGTCTGATGAGCAAGTTTGCAGGTGATAGGGGCCTCATGGTAGCATGGTGGTTAGCATCAATGCTTCACAGCTCCAGGGTCCCAGGTTCGATTCCCGGCTGGGTTACTGTCTGTGTGGAGTCTGCACATCCTCCCCGTGTGTGCGTGGGTTTCCTCCGGGTGCTCCGGTTTCCTCCCACAGTCCAAAGATGTGTGGGTTAGGTGGATTGGCCATGCTAAATTGCCCGTAGTGTCCTAATAAAAGTAAGGTTAAGGGGGAGGTTGTTGGGTTACGGGTATAGGGTGGATACGTGGGTTTGAGTAGGGTGATCATGGCTCGGCACAACATTGAGGGCCGAAGGGCCTGTTCTGTGCTGTACTGTTCTATGTTCTATGATACTAAGATTGGTGGAGTTGCAGATAGTGAAGGGCACTGTCAGAGAATACAGCAGAATATAGATAGATTGGAGAGTTGGGCAGAGAAATGGCAGATGGAGTTCAATCCGGGCAAATGTGAGGTGATGCATTTTGGAAGATCCAATTCAAGAGCGGACTATATGGTCAATGGAAGAGTCCTGGGGAAAATTGATGTACAGAGAGATCTGGGTGTTCAGGTCCATTGTACCCTGAAGGTGGCAACGCAGGTTGATAGAGTGGTCAAGAAGGCATACAGCGTGCTTGCTTTCATCGGAAGGGGTATTGAGTACAAGAATTGGCAGGTCGTGTTACAGTTGTATAAGACTTTGGTTCGGCCACATTTGGAATAGTGCGTACAGTTCTGGTCGCCACATTACCAGAAGGATGTGGATGCTTTGGAGAAGGTGCAGAGGAGGTTCACCAGGATGTTGCCTGGTATGGAGGGCGCTAGCTATAATGAGAGGTTGAGTAGATTAGGATTATTTTCATTAGAAAGACGGAGGTTAAGGGGGGACCTCATTGAGGTCTACAAAATCATGAGAGGTATGGACAGGGTGTATAGCAAGAATCTTTTTCCCAGAGTGGGGGACTCAATTACGAGGGGTCTCTGAACGTCCACTCTATCTATCCCCTTCATCATCTTATAACCCCCTATTCAGTTGCATCTCATCCTCCACCGCTCCAAAGAGAAAAGCCCTAGCTCCCTCAACCTTTCCTCATAAGACCTATCCTGCAAACCAGGCAGCATCCTGGTAAATCTCCTCTGAACCCTTTCCAATGCTTCCACATCCTTCCAGTAATGAGGTGACCAGAACTGCACACAATACTCCAAATGTGGTCTCACCAGGGTCATGTACAGTTGCAGCATAACCCCGTGGCTCTTCAACTCAAGCCCCCTGTTAATAAACGCTAACGCACTATAAGTGTTCTTCTCGGCTCTATCCACTTGAGTGGCAACCTTCAGAGATCTGTGGACATGATCCCCAAGATCTCTCTGTTCCTCCACATTCCTCAGAACCCTGCCATTTGTACCCCCTCTGGCAGGAGTCAGTCAGCTGAACCCTGGGATGAGGAATATTGAGTAGACTGGATTTATATTCCCTGTGTTTCGAAGACTGACCAGTTGAGGGCGGCACAGTGGTTAGCATTGCTGCCCAACAGTGCATACTGTGTGTATGGAGTCTGCATGTTCTCCCCGTGTCTGCGTGGGTTTCCTCCGGGCGCTCCGGTTTCCTCCCACAGTCCAAAGATGTGCAGATTAGGTGGATTGGCCATGATAAATTGCCTCTTAGTGTCCAAAGATGTGCAGGTTTGGTGGGGTTATGGGGGGCGGGTGGAGTGAATGTGGGAGTGGACATGGGTAGGGTGCTCTTTAAGAGGGTCGGTGCAGACTCGATGGGCTAAATGGACTCCCTCTGCACTGTAGGGGTTCTGTGGATGTGATGAAAACTAAGGCTCGCAGTCTCAGGATTGAGATGTGGAGTTTTTTCACTCAAAGGGTTGTGAATCTTTGGCATTCTGCAGCACAGAGCCATGGATGTTCAGCTTTATGTGGGTATTCCAGACACAGGTCGGGGGTATGAAGGGGTTTGGGAAATGTGGAAAGTTGGAGTTGATCTAGATCAGCCATATTGAATGGTGGACAGGCTCGAATGGCTGAACAGCTCTCCTGCTCCTGTTTATGTTCCAATGGTCTGTTTCTGTGTTGTTCCATGAAGGTTGTTGTCTGAATTTATCCAGTGCCTAATGGTTTGGAGTTGGTGACCTGTAACTCTTTCTGTGGCAAGTCAATCTTGACATGAATTCATCGCTTGTTCCATGGACCTCAGTGTCCTGCACACACTTCATAATCCTTTCCTCTTGTCTCACATCCTCCCACACGAAGATCAACACAATATAGAAGGGTTACCATCACCATTTTATAAACTCTGATCTGTGAATGGGATCCAATTCGGTTAGTGAAGCCAAAACGAAGACACGGTGGGTGGGATTCTCCATTTCTGAGACTTAACGTTGACGCAGAATTCGTGGACTTTCACGACAGCAAAATTGCCTCCGAGCCTGGATCGATTCAGCAACTGTTAAGGGGTTAGCACCAACGGCACGTGGAACACAATCGATTCCAATGAATAAAGGTGCGAATTCGCCGCGTCTGTGATTGACGCTCGGGAGGCTGACAAGCTGCAGCCCCATATACACATTACGCTCCCCACACACACACTCATCCCAGCCAACAAGATGGCACTGGTTGTTCTGGTGCGCGCCCATACAGCTGATGGGTCGGCTGGGGCCAGGGGGGGTGCCATAGGGGGGTTGGCCTGGGGGGGGGACACCTATATGGCCTGTGCCCTTCAGTTCACAGTGGGCTGTCAGCTGAATGGCTGCCTTTCCAGCTGCGGCAATGGTATTCCATGTCCATCCACCCCGACCCCACAGCCCACCCTCTGTCCAGCCCCCGCTCCTCGCCCCGACCCTGGCAGAAGCCCCCCGGCCAGCACCACAACTGTCAGCAAACTATGGCAATGTTGGACGCTTTCCGTACCCCCCCCTCTCTCCTTCAGCAGCCACGACGCCGGTTTCACGATTTTTGAAAGCACAAGTGAACCGCGTCATCGGGTACTCGGCCCATCGGATACTCGGCCCATCGGATACTCGGCCCATCGGAGGCGGTGTTTTGGGCCAGAGTTTAGAGAATCCCGTGTATCGTGGAGTTCACCTGCCCCACAACTTTTAATACATTGTGGTATGGGGAGCATACGGCTCACTCTACAGGTGTGGGGCAGCAGAAAATGGACCCGTGGCTTTTTAAAACAAAACAATGTTTATTCTATGAACTGAAGTTAACCTTTTTAAAACATACAGTGAATATTTTAGCAACCAGTAAATCAAATACACCCCCCAAAGAATACAACACTAAATAACCTGTATGCTGTCCTTTTAACATCCAAAAGACTTAACAAACGTTCAAACAGGAGCACATTAGATTTATATTCAATACTGAGACCTTTTTACAATACTGAGTTCATCCAAATGATCCATAGGTAGTTTTTGATGGCAGAGATAACAGCTGTGCAGCTCACTTTTAACTTCAGATTCAGCTCACTGGAAAACACAGACACACCCAAGCTTTCTCAAACTGAAAGTAAAAAGCAGAAGTGGAGCTCAGCTCCACCCACACTCTGACATCACTCCAGTAACATGAGTAGCTCCGTTTCTTAAAGGTACATTTCTTAAGCACCCATTTCTTAAAGGGTACTCTCACATGACAGGCGGAGCATCGTGGAAGCCCTGGAGAAAGCGGGTCAGGCCTGCTAATGTCGTGTAAACGGTGTTCACTGTGCGTTCTGGACCGCATTGACGCCGCTGTCGCGGTGACGGCGAATTGCAATTTGGCATCAAATCATTGCCAGAACCTATTCTCCGCCCAATCTCGTTTTGCGATTTTGCCGTCAGCCAACGGAGAATCCAGAGGTTTTCATTATTGGAAACTTATTTGTTTGTTTAGTCTCTCAATTCTCCTCCCACTCAGCCAGTGTGCCAGCCATCCCCTATATATCAATGCTGGAAGTCATTTAATATCCATCTCTTCACATTAATATGTAATTGACATTAACAACATAACAATGCAATTTGACAAGACGTCAACAACTTTTGTTTCTCGCAGAGTATCTTTCTTAATCTGCCAAAAGTAGCAGAAGTAACTCGCGTTGTCTGACACTAACCTGCCAAGATTTCCACCTGTTGAGCTGCTTCCTACCAATGGTAACACGTGCATCTTCCTGATTCTTATAGAACATGACCCTCACCTTATTTGTGCTAATCCACCAGCCAGACTTTCCAAACTCCACACACACCTTATCAGCTAGTCTCTGAAAATCTGATCTAGATGTTGCTATAAAGGTCAATTGTATCAATAAATCGTGGATGTTTGTTTCAAATCTTGCTCCATGTGAAAACTCCTCCAACTCAGTGGACAGATGCGACAAGACTCATTATGGTTTCCAGTGCGAGGTTAAGAAATCAGGAAACAGTTACATCCTTCATTCACTTCAACGCTGCCACTGTGGCTTCACAGCTCCAGGGTCCCAGGTTCGATTCCCGGCTGGGTCACTGTCTGTGCGGAGTCTGCACATCCTCCCCGTGTGTGTGTGGGTTTCCTCCGGGTGCTCCGGTTTCCTCCCACAGTCCAAAGATATACAGGTTAGGTGGATTGGCCATGCTAAATTGCCCCATCGTTTCCAAAGGTTCCGGGGATAGTGAGTGGGCCTAGGTAGGGCGCTGTTTCGGAGGGTCGGTGCAACTTCGATGGGCCAAGTGGCCTCCTACTGCAATGTAGGGATTCCAGAAACTAAGTTGGTTTCATATCTATTCGAACACTTGTTGATTTGTTGCAGATTTCGATCAGGTCTCACAGTTTCTCAGGGAGTCTCTACATGTTTAAGGCACCCCTTCTGTCAAAGGTTTGGTTAAAATCTGTCGATTAATATATGTACTTGATAAAGAAAAAGAGTTGCAGGGCTCTGGGAAGAGAGAGCAGGGGATTGGTACCAATTAGACAGCTCTGTCAAAGGCACACTGGGCCGAATGGCCTCCCTCTGTACTGTATCATTTTACAAAGCTGTTGTAACAATGAATGTTGTGTTCTCTCCATTTCTCTGAAAACTGTCCCATCAGAGTTGACCTATTGAACCAGTGTGTTCTCCATCCTGCACCAACTCCTCCATATTCTCTCCTGATTCTCCTGCAGCTGCTTCCTCGGTAAACGCTGCTTTCTCTTGGCTGCTGTTTATTGACGCTTGATTTTATTGCATTTCCCCCCGACTTCAGCGATGATGTTCACCAGCCTTTGCTTCATTGACCGAATGTGTCCTCAGCCAGCTGAAAGACGCTGGAGTTACATCAGCAAAACCTGCAGCCTTCCTTCCAGGACTGACTCTGCTGGGCAAAGGGGGGGATTGCTGCAGAGACCCTTCGCCCACCATGCTTTCTCCATTGGATAGATTCTTTAAAACGGTTACTCAGTTTCTTCCTCATTACGAGTTGATCCTTAGTTCCTGACCATTTGGGGCGTCGACTGCTGTTTCTCTATGTTTGTAACACCCACTCGGCTTTCTTATCGTCTGATACAAAGCTTGTTTTGTTTCTTCAATCTGATCTACATTGCTTCTTTATCCAGTCTCTGCTGCCCCTCTCCTCTCTCAATCCGCCTGAAGCTGTCCTCGTTTTGAGACAATTCCAGCTGCGTGGCAGATACACATCTCTATTTCTTGGTGTTTGTTATTGAGACTCAAAGAACAAGGTGTGGAGGGGCGGGAGGGACAGCAGGGGTTCCCGCCTGATCAGGCACCGAGTGCCTCTGAAGGGGGGGAGCAGAGGAAGGGGCCCCTCAATTGGTCATTCATGAGGGCCTGAATTGGCAGTGTGGCGGGACGGCCAAACAGGAGTCTTCATGCCCTGGGCTTCATCAAGGTATAGGCAGGAAGGTGGCAGGACGATCAGCCCCAACCTCTCGCCCGACTCAATGCCCTCCCCATGCCACGAGAGAGGGCCGAGGAAACCGCCCCAGGCCTCTCTAATGACGTTTAGAGCCAAGCCATTTATTGCAGGTGCGTCATGCATTCAGGTTTTTGATTTCATTTTTTACTACTATTCCCTGCAAGGACCTGACTCGCTGATGCACAATTTATATTAAACTCTCTGCCCACTCTGTGTGTCTTTACCTGCTGTTCTGTTGATTCAACTTTTCTCATTAGATTTCTAAATCTCCATTTATCCTCGCTCGCGCCCCAAAATAGTTCAAGCTCCATCCAAAGATCTCGTTACATAATTGGTCAGGACTCTGGTCCCAGCCAGCTCTAAGTGCTAATGTCAGTGCTGCATTAACCATAACTCCCTCTTCCCCACAACACTCTTTCAACCATTCGTTTAATTCCCTAATTTGTTCAATTCCCAATTGACTCCGGTAACTCTCCAGTGATAATTACCTTTGAGGTTCGACATTTTAATTTGGTCTCTAAGTCCTCAAACGCACAAAGAGAAAATCATTCGTAGTGATGCCTATGTCATTGGTCCCTATGGACACCATGACAACTGGATCCTCCCCCTGCCACTCCTAATTAATCTTTAACTACAAGGAGATGTTGTTAAACCTGGCACCAGGCAGGCAACACGCCCTTCAGAATTCGCGGACATGGATTCAGAGAACAGTATCTATCACCCTGACTACACTGCCCCCTGTCAATATTACCAGCATTATGAGTGCACTTTGCCTCGGCTCCTTAAACATTCAATGGGGAGTTACACGAGTAAGAGTTTGTCCAGTGCGTTTCAGTAGTAAGAGTTTGTCTGGTGAGTTTCACAAATAAGAGTTTGTCTGGTGAAATTCACAAGTAAGGATTTGTCTGGTGAGTTATACGACACGAGTAAGAGTTTGGTGAATTTCACGAGTAAGAGTTTTTCTGGTGGGTTTCACGAGCAAGGATTTGGTGAGTTTCACGAGTAAGGGTTTGGTGAGTTTCACGAGTAAAGGTTTACCTGGTTAGTTTTGCGAGTAGGGGTTTGCTGAGTTTCAATCGTAAGAATTTTTTGGGTGAGTTCCATGAGCAAGAGTTTGTCTGGAGAGATTCACGAGCGATTACTGAACTTCAAGTGTCAGAGTTTTTTGGTGAGTTTTATTAGTAAGTGTTTGTTGAGTTTCAAAAGTAAGAGTTACACAAGTAAGAGTTTGTCTGGTAGGTTTCACGAGTAAGGGTTTGGTGAGTTTCTCGATTAAGGGTTTGATGAGTTTCATGAGTGAGGGTTTACGTGGTTAGTTTTGCGAGTAGGGGTTTGGTGAGTTTCAATTGTAAGAATTTTTTGGGTGAGTTTCATTAGCATGAGTTTGTCTGGTGATCGTCATGAGCAAGAGTTTGTCTGGAGAGATTCACGGGAGTTTGCTAAATTTCAAGAGTAACGGTTTTTCTGGTGAGTATCATGAGCAAGAGTTTGGTGAGTTTCACGAATAGGAGTTTGCCTGGTGAGTTTCACGAGTAACATTTTGCCTGGTGAGATGTAATGGTAAGATTTTGTGTGGTGAGTTTCCTGAGTAAGAGTTTGGTGATTTTCAGAAGTAAGAGTTTGCCTGGTGATCTTTATAAGTAAGTTTGTCTGGTGATCTTTATAAGTAAGAGTTTATCTGGTTAGTTTCAACAGTGAGATATTATCTGGTGAGTTTCAATGGTGTAACTTTGGTGAGTTTCATGAGTAAGATGATTATGTTGGGGATAGGATCAGTAAGTTTGGGGCTGGCAGGAAGATTGGCCGGGTAGTTAACTGTGGTTGAGTGTCTTGGGTTACAGGAAGATATGGCGGATAGAACATAGAACATAGAACATAGAACGATACAGCGCAGTACAGGCCCTTCGGCCCACGATGTTGCACCGACATGGGAAGTCAAAAACTAAAGGCCATCTAACCTACACTATGCCATTATCATCCATATGCTTATCCAATAAACTTTTAAATGCCCTCAATGTTGGCGAGTTCACTACTGTTGCAGGATAAGTGGTAGATGTAATTTAACACTGAAAAGTGTGAGGTGATACACTTTGGAAGGAGTAATTTGACAAGGAAATATACTATGAAAGGTCTGACACTGGGAAATTCCAAATAACAAAGAGGCCGTGGCGTGTTTTCTGAACGCAAAAGGCAGGTTAATAGGCTGGTGAAATGGCATATGGGAAACTTGGTTTTATCAAATGGGGTATAGGTTACAAAAGCAGGGAGGTCACGTTGGAGCTGTACAGAAGTTTGGTGAGGCCGCAGCTGGAGTACCGTGTGCAGTTCTGGCCGCCACATTACAGGAAGGATGTTATTGCACTGGAGGAGATTCCCCAGGATGCTGCCTGGGGTGGAATGTTTAAGTAATAAAGAGAGGTTGGACAGGCTTGGGGTGGTTTCTCTGGAGCAGAGAAGACTGAGGGGTGTCCTGATTGAGGTGTCCAAGATGATGAGGGAAATGGACAGAGTTGGAGGGCCAGTTTAGCACACTGGACTAAATCGCTGGCTTTGAAAGCAGACCAAGGCAGGCCAGCAGCACGGTTCGATTCCCGTAACAGCCTCCCGAACAGGCGCCGGAATGTGGTGACTAGGGGCTTTTCACAGTAACTTCATTGAAGCCTACTCGTGACAATAAGCGATTTTCATTTCGTTTCATTTCAGTTACGAAGGACACAAGTTCAAAGTGAGAGGTTTAGGGGGGAGTTAAGAGAGTGGTGACGGTCTGGAATGCACTGCCTGGGAGGGTGGGAGAGGCGGGGGTGCCTCACATCCTTTAAAAAGTATCTGGATGAGTACTTGGCACGTCATAACATTCAAGACTGTGAGCCAAGTGCTGACAAGTGGGATTAGGTGGGCAGGTCAGGGCCTTTCATGTGTCGGTGGAGACTCGATGGGCCGAAGGGCCTCATCTGCGCTGTAGTATTCTGTGATTGTGTGAAGAGTTTGTGTGATGTGTTTCAATAGTAAGAGTTTGTCTGGTGAGATTCCATAGTAAGAGTTTGTTTATACGTTTCTATAGGTATGTAAAGAGAAAAAGATTAATAAAAACAAATGTAGGCCCCTTTCAGTCAGAAATGGGGGAATTGGGGCAGCACGGTGGCGCAATGGTTAGCACAGCTGCCTCACAGCGCCGAGGAACCAGGTTCGATCCCGGCCCCGGGTCACTCTCCGTGTGGAGTTTGCACATTCTCCCCGTGTCTGCGTGGGTCTCACCCACACAACCCAAAGATGTGCAGGGTTGGTGGATTGGCCACGCTAAACTGCCCATTAATTCGGGGAAAAAAGAATTGGGTACTCTAAATTTCTTTTTAAAGAAACAGGGGAATTAATATCAGGGATCAAAGGTGGCACAGTGGTTAGCACTGCTGCCTCACAGCTCCAGGGTCACAGATTCAATTCCGGCCTCGGATGACTGTCTGTGCGGAGTTTGCACGTCCTCCCCCTGTGTCCGTGGGTTTCCTCCGGGTGCTCCGGTTTCCTCCCACAGTCCAAAGATGTGCAGGTTAGGTGGATTGGCCTTGTTAAATTGCCCTTTGTGTCCAAAAAGATTAGGTGGGGTTACTGGGTTATGGAGATGGGGTGGAGGCCTGGGTTTAAGTGGGGTCCTCGTTCCAGGGGCGGGTGCCGAATGGCCTCCTTCTACACTGTAAATTCTCTGAGTCTATGAAATGGCTGAGGAACTAAATTTGTACTTTGCTCTGTCTTCACAAAGGAAGACATGAATAATGTGCCGGAAGTTCTGAGAAGCACAACTTTCAGTGAGGAGCTGAAGGAAATTTGTACAGTAGAGAAATGGTTTGGGGGCAATTAATGGGATTGAAGGCAGACAAATCTCCAGGGCCTGACAATCCTCATCCCAGAGTACTGAGGAAGTGGCCCTAGATTGGCAGGTAGTGATTGGGGGAAGTACTGCAGGGATCTGTTCTCGGACCCCAAATGTTCACATTATATATTAATGATTTGGACGAGGGAACTAAATATATTATCTCCAGATTTGCAAATCATACCAAGTTGGGTGGGAGGGTGAGCTGTGAGGAGGATGCAGAGATGCTTCATCAGGATTTGGACAGGTTGAGTGAGTGGGCACATGTATGGAAGATGCAGTATCATGTGGATAAATGTGAGGTTATCCACTTTGGTAGCAACAATAGGAAGGCAGATTATTATTTGAATGGTTGTAAATGGAGAGAGGCGGACACTCAGCGAGACCTTGGTGTCCTCGTGCATCAGTCACTGAAAGTAAACGCGCAGGTACAGCAGGCGGTAAAGAAGGCAAGTGGTATGTTGGCCTTCATAACGAGAGGATTTGAGTATCGAAATAGAGATGATTTACTACAATTGTATAGGGCATTGGTGAGGCCACCACACCTGGAGTATTGTGTACAGTTTTGGTGTCCTTATCTGAGGAAGGATGTTCTTGCTACGGAACGGTGTGTATCAAAGATTTGCCAGGCTGATTCCTGGAAAGGGAAATCATGCTTGACAAATCTACTAGAATTCTTTGAAGATGTAACGAGTAGAGTTGACCAGGGAGAACCGGTGGATGTGGTTTATTTAAACTTTCAGAAGACTTCCGACAAAGTCTCACATAGCAGATTAATATGTAAAGTTAAAGTGCATGGGTTACTTTGATTTGATTTATTATTGTCACGTGTATTAGTATACAGTGATAAGTATTGTTTTTTGCATGTTATACAAACAATGCATACCGTACATAAGGAAGGAGAGACTGCAGAATATAATGTTACAGTTATAGCAAGGTGTTAACATTGTCAGAGAGTTTAAAAGAGTTAGAATGAAGTTTTAGAAGCATAGAACAAGAGTAAAAGATAGAATTAGAAGGTATGCTGCGCACAGCTTGCAAGAAGTCGCCTCACTCCGGCACCATCTTTATTTCAAGTTAGAGACGGTTAAGAACATAAGAACTAGGAGCAGGAGTCGGCCATCTGGCCCCTCGAGCCTGCTCCGCCATTCAATGAGATCATGGCTGATCTTTTGTGAACTCCGCTCCACTTTCCGGCCCGAACACCATAACCCTTAATCCCTTTATTCTTCAAAGAACTATCTATCTTTATCTTAAAAACATTTAATGAAGGAGCCTCCACTGCTTCACTGGGCAAGGAATTCCATAGATTCACAACCCTTTGGGTGAAGAAGTTCCTCCTAAACTCAGTCCGAAGTTTTGAGTCTTGAGATGGATAAGCTGGTTAGCAAACAGTACTCTGGGATTAGGATCTCCTAATAATAATAATAATAGTAGCTTATTGTCACGAGTAGGCTTCAATGAAGTTACTGTGAAAAGCCCCTAGTCGCCACATTCTGGCGCCTGTTCGAGGAGGCCAGTACGGGAATTGAACCTGCGCTGCTGGCATTGATCTGCATTTCAAGCCAGCTGTTTAGCCCCCTGTGCTAAACCAGCCCTTCTCCTTTCTATGTTTCTATGGCGTGTGAGTTTTGCGAATGAGAGTTTGGTAAGTTTAAATAGAGTTTGGTGAGTTTCATGAGTGACAATGTATCTGGTGAGTTTCAATAGCAAGAGTTATTTCTGGTTAGTTTCACAAGTATGGGTTTGCCTGGTGAGTTTCAACAGTAAAAGTTAGTCTGGTGAGTTTCATGAGTTAAGGCTTTGCCTGGTTAGGTTCAATAGTTAGAGCAGTGGACGTCATGGTACCACAGTGTCGCTTCACAGCGCCAGGGTCCCAGGTTCGATTCCCGGCTTGGGTCACTGTCTGTGCGGAGTCTGTACGTTCTCCCTGTTTCCTCCGTGTGCTCCGGTTTCCTCCACAAGTCCCGAAAGATGTGCTGGTAGGTGAATTGGACATTCTGAATTCTCCCTGCGTGTACCCAAACAGGCGTCAGATAAGAGTAAGAGTTCATAGAATCATAGAATTTACAGTACAGAAGGAGGCCATTCAGTCCATCGAGTCTGCACCGGCCCTTACAAAGAGCACGCTACTCAAACCCTATCCCTATCTCTACCCTATCCCCGTAACCCAGTAACACCCACTGAACCTTTTTGGACACTTAAGGGGCAATTTATCATGGCCAATCCACCTAACCTGCGCATCTTTGGACTGTGGGAGGAAACCGGAGCACCCGGAGGAAACCCACACACACACGGGGAGAACGTGTAGACTCTGCACAGACACTAACCCAAACCGGGAACCGAATCTGGGACCCAAGAGCCGTGAAGCAACTGTGCTAACCACTATGCTACCGTGCTGCCCTGTTTGTCTGGTGAGTTTGATAAGTAAGAGTTTGTCTGGTGAGTTTCAATGGTAAGAGTTTGGTGCGTTTGTCTGGTGCGTTTGGTGATCTTCATGAGTAAGAATTTGTTTTGTGAGTTTCAATACCAACAGCTTATCTCGTGAATTTCCCAAATAAACTTTGCCTGGTGAAGTTCAATACTAATATATTTCTGGTGAGTTTCAATGGTGCGAATTTGGTGAGTTTCACGAGTAAGAGATTATGTGCTGAGTTTCACAAGTAGGGACTGTCTGGTGAGTTTTCACGTGCAACAGTTTGTCTGGTGAGTTACTTTGCTGATAATTATGTCTCATACTGAGCTGGGGAGCATTAGCAATAGGCACTATGCTGTAGGGAAGTGTCCATGTGTGTTGCAGCATCGGAGGTGATTTGGGGAAATTCACCACTGATGCTGCCAGCCCTCAGAGTCCTGTGGGAATACTAATTTAACAAAGAAAAGAACAGCACAAGAACAGGCCTTCGGCCCTCCAAGCCTGCGCCAACTATGCTGCCCGTCTAACCTAAAACCTTCCACAGGGTCCGTATCCCTTTATTCCCATCCTATTCATGTATTTGTCAAGACGCCCCTTAAATGTCATTATAGTACCTGCTTGCACCACTTCCTCCGACAGCGAGTTCCAGGCACCCACTACCCTCTGTGTAAAAAAAAAACTTCCCAAGTACATCTCTAAACTTTGTCCGTCACACCGTAAACCTATGGCCCGTAGTATTTGACCCCTCTACCCTGGGAAAAAGCTTCTGACTATCCACTCTGTCCATGCACCTCATTATTTTGTAGACCTCTATCAGGTCGCCCCTCAATCTCTGTCATCCCATTGAGAGCAAACCGAGTTTATCCAATATCTTCTCATAGCTAATGCCCTCCATACCAGCCAACATCTTGGTAAACCTCTTCTGCATCCTCTCCAAAGCCTCCACATCCTTCTGGTAGTGTGGCGACCAGAATTGAACACTATACTCCAAGTGTGGCCTAAGGTTCTATACAGCTGCAACATGACTTGCCAATTTTTATACTCAATGTCCTGGCTATTGAAGGCAAGCATGCCGTATGCCTTCTTGCCTTCTCCACCTGCGTTGCCGCTTTGTGACCTGTGGACCTGTACACCCAGATCCCGTTGCCTATCAATACTCTTCAGGGTTCTACCATTCACTATATATTTCCCCTCTGTATTCGACGTTCCAAAATGCATTGCCTCACATTTATCCGGATGAAACGCTATCTGACATCTCTCCGGCCAAGTCTCGAACCGACCTATATCCTGCTGTATCCTCGGGTGGTCCTCATCACTGTCCACAATTCCACCTACCTTTGTGTTGTCCACAAACTTACTAATCAGACCAGTTACATTTTCCTCCAAATCACTTCTATATACTACGAACAGCAAAGGTCCCAGCACTGATCCCTGTGGAACAGCCACAGCCCGCCATTCAGAAAAGCATCCTTCCACTGCAATCCTCTGTCTTCTATGACAATGTAATCTGTGCTCACTCCATTTTCACTGAATGTCTAATATTGGATAACCCGTCGGCAGTGCAAGGCAATGATCAGCTCCCTAGTCAATGGCACCGACTGTTCTGATGACAGAACCAATGAAAATGTTGCTGCTGAGCTTGGTAGTGCTGGCTTTTATTGTTATCTTACAGAACAGATTCGATAAGCGTTCACTGCCAATTCAGAATCATGCTGATTTTGAAAGACTGCCAGTGTTAATGCTTCAGCTTTATCTTCAGTTGTGTTTGAGTTTGGTGGAGTGATGCTTTTGTGTCTGGTACACTCTGGGTTCTGATTGGTCCCACAGTATGAATAGAATGGCCGGGGCTGGTCTATGCTGTGACGTAGCAAATTTTAACCACCCTAACCACCAGACTCTGGCAACAGGCCTTCTGCCTTATTCGGTAAGCTCAATAATGAGTCAGTCCTGAAACACATTGTCCAGACTGACAAGGATATAATGGCTGTGTGAGGCAGGAGCAGTGGGTGATGGGTGCACACTGAATATGTCCACTGACCCCTACCCTCTGACCCTCTGACCCTCTGACCCCCTGCCCTCTGACCCCTACCCTCTGACACCTGCACTCTGACCAGATTGGGTTGTTTTGGGATTTTCTTGACCATCTCCGTCTGTTCTTAGAGTCTTTTAGAACAGTACAGCACAGAACAGGCCCTTCGGCCCTCAATGTTGTGCCGAGCCATGATCACCCTACTCAAACTCACGTATCCACCCGATACCCGTAACCCAACAACTCCCCCTTAACCTTACTTTTTAGGACACTATGGGCAATTTAGCATGGCCAATCCACCTAACCCGCACATCTTTGGACTGTGGGAGGAAACCGGAGCACCCGGAGGAAACCCACGCACACACGGGGAGGAAGTGCAGACTCCGCACAGACAGTGACCCAGCCGGGAATCGAACCTGGGACCCTGGAGCTGTGAAGCATTGATGCTAACCACTATGCTACCGTGCTGCCCAGTCTTGGGGCATGATTTAACAGCCTCATCATGCAGCCAGGTTGTGATATGAATAACGCATCAGCCATCTCGCAAGATACGCCCGAACTTTCGGGTCGTGTCGGGATCTGGTTCTCGTCCAGTAAGGTTTGGCTGAGACTGTGGGACACTGTTCCCAGACTGTGTGACTGTGATGCTGACTGTGGGACACTGTTCCCAGACTGTGTCACTGTGATGCTGACTGTGGGACACTGTTCCCAGACTGTGTCACTGTGATGCTGACTGTGGGACACTGTTCCCAGACTGTGTCACTGTGATGCTGACTGTGGGACACTGTTCCCAGACTGTGTGACTGTGATGCTGACTGTGGGACATTGTTCCCAGACTGTGTGACTGTGATGCTGACTGTGGGACACTGTTCCCAGACTGTGTGACTGTGATGCTGACTGTGAGACACTGTTCCCAGACTGTGTGACTGTGATGCTGACTGTGGGACACTGTTCCCAGACTGTGTCACTGTGATGCTGACTGTGAGACACTGTTCCCAGACTGTGTGACTGTGATGCTGACTGTGGGACACTGTTCCCAGACTGTGTGACTGTGATGCTGACTGTGAGACACTGTTCCCAGACTGTGTCACTGTGATGCTGACTGTGGGACACTGTTCCCAGACTGTGTCACTGTGATGCTGACTGTGGGACACTGTTCCCAGACTGTGTCACTGTGATGCTGACTGTGGGACACTGTTCCCAGACTGTGTGACTGTGATGCTGACTGTGGGACACTGTTCCCAGACTGTGTGACTGTGATGCTGACTGTGAGACACTGTTCCCAGACTGTGTGACTGTGATGCTGACTGTGGGACACAGTTCAGTGACTGTGATGCTGACTGAGACACTGTTCCCAGACTGTGTGACTGTGATGCTGACTGTGGGACACTGTTCCCAGACTGTGTGACTGTGATGCTGACTGTGGGTCACTGTTCCCAGACTGTGTGACTGTGATGCTGTGTGTGGGACACTGTTCCCAGACTGTGTGACTGTGATGCTCACTGTGGGACACTGTTCCCAGACTGTGTCACTGTGATGCTGAGTGTGGGACACAGTTCCCAGACTGTGTGACTGTGATGCTGACTGTGGGACACTGTTCCCAGACTGTGTGACTGTGATGCTGACTGTGGGTCACTGTTCCCAGACTGCATCACTGTGATGCTGACTGTGGGACACTGTTCCCAGACTGTGTCACTGTGATGCTGACTGTGAGACACTGTTCCCAGACTGTGTCACTGTGATGCTGACTGTGGGTCACTGTTCCCAGACTGTGTGACTGTGATGCTGTCTGTGGGTCACGGTTCCCAGACTGTGTCACTGTGATGCTGACTGTGAACACTGTTCCCAGACTGTGTCACTGTGATGCTGACTGTGGGACACTGTTCCCAGACTGTGTGACTGTGATGCTGACTGTGGGACACTGTTCCCAGACTGTGTCACTGTGATGCTGACTGTGGGACACTGTTCCCAGACTGTGTGACTGTGATGCTGACTGTGAGACACTGTTCCCAGACTGTGTGACTGTGATGCTGACTGTGAGACACTGTTCCCAGACTGTGTGACTGTGATGCTGACTGTGGGACACTGTTCCCAGACTGTGTGACTGTGATGCTGACTGTGAGACACTGTTCCCAGACTGTGTGACTGTGATGCTGACTGTGGGACACTGTTCCCAGACTGTGTGACTGTGATGCTGACTGTGGGACACAGTTCCGTGACTCTGATGCTGACTGCGGGACACTGTTCCCAGACTGTGTGACTGTGATGCTGACTGTGGGTCACTGTTCCCAGACTGTGTGACTGTGATGCTGACTGTGAGACACTGTTCCCAGACTGTCTCACTGTGATGCTGACTGTGAGACACTGTTCCCAGACTGTCTCACTGTGATGCTGACTGTGAGACACTGTTCCCAGACTGTGTCACTGTGATGCTGACTGTGAGACACTGTTCCCAGACTGTGTCACTGTGATGCTGACTATGGGACACTGTTCCCAGACTGTGTGACTGTGATGCTGACTGTGGGACACTGTTCCGTGACTCTGATGCTGACTGCGGGACACTGTTCCCAGACTGTGTGACTGTGATGCTGACTGCGGGACACTGTTCCCAGACTGTGTGACCGTGATGCTGACTGTGGGACACTGTTCCCAGACTGTGTGACTGTGATGCTGACTGTGGGACACTGTTCCGTGACTCTGATGCTGACTGCGGGACACTGTTCCCAGACTGTGTCACTGTGATGCTGACTGTGGGACACTGTTCCCAGACTGTGTCACTGTGATGCTGACTGTGAGACACTGTTCCCAGACTGTGTGACTGTGATGCTGACTGTGAGACACTGTTCCCAGACTGTGTCACTGTGATGCTGACTGCGGGACACTGTTCCCAGACTGTGTGACCGTGATGCTGACTGTGGGACACTGTTCCCAGACTGTGTGACTGTGATGCTGACTGTGGGACACTGTTCCCAGACTGTGTGACTGTGATGCTGACTGTGGGTCACTGTTCCCAGACTGTGTGACCGTGATGCTGACTGTGGGACACTGTTCCCAGACTGTGTGACTGTGATGCTGTCTGAGACACTGTTCCCAGACTGTGTGACTGTGATGCTGACTGTGAGACACTGTTCCCAGACTGTGTGGCTGTGATGCTGACTGTGGGTCACTGTTCCCAGACTGTGTGACTGTGATGCTGACTGTGAGACACTGTTCCCAGACTGTGTGGCTGTGATGCTGACTGTGGGTCACTGTTCCCAGACTGTGTGACTGTGATGCTGACTGTGGGACACTGTTCCCAGACTGTGTGACTGTGATGCTGACTGTGGGACACTGTTCCCAGACTGTGTCACTGTGATGCTGACTGTGGGTCACTGTTCCCAGACTGTGTCACTGTGATGCTGACTGTGGGTCACTGTTCCCAGACTGTGTCACTGTGATGCTGACTGTGGGACACTGTTCCCAGACTGTGTCACTGTGATGCTGACTGTGGGACACAGTTCCGTGACTGTGATGCTGACTGTGAGACACTGTTCCCAGACTGTGTCACTGTGATGCTGACTGTGGGACACAGTTCCGTGACTGTGATGCTGACTGTGAGACACTGTTCCCAGACTGTGTGACTGTGATGCTGACTGTGGGTCACTGTTCCCAGACTGTGTCACTGTGATGCTGACTGTGGGACACAGTTCCGTGACTGTGATGCTGACTGTGAGACACTGTTCCCAGACTGTGTCACTGTGATGCTGACTGTGGGACACTGTTCCCAGACTGTGTCACTGTGATGCTGACTGTGGGACACTGTTCCCAGACTGTGTCACTGTGATGCTGACTGTGGGACACTGTTCCCAGACTGTGTGACTGTGATGCTGACTGTGGGACACTGTTCCCAGACTGTGTCACTGTGATGCTGACTGTGGGACACTGTTCCCAGACTGTGTCACTGTGATGCTGACTGTGAGACACTGTTCCCAGACTGTGTGACTGTGATGCTGACTGTGGGTCACTGTTCCCAGACTGTGTGACTGTGATGCTGACTGTGGGTCACTGTTCCCAGACTGTGTCACTGTGATGCTGACTGTGGGACACTGTTCCCAGACTGTGTCACTGTGATGCTGACTGTGGGACACAGTTCCGTGACTGTGATGCTGACTGTGGGACACTGTTCCCAGACTGTGTGACTGTGATGCTGACTGTGGGACGCTGTTCCCAGACTGTGTGACTGTGATGCTGACTGTGGGACACTGTTCCCAGACTGTGCCACTGTGATGCTGACTGTGGGACACTGTTCCCAGACTGTGTGACTGTGATGCTGACTGTGGGTCACTGTTCCCAGACTGTGTCACTGTGATGCTGACTGTGGGACACTGTTCCCAGACTGTGTGACTGTGATGCTGACTGTGAGACACTATTCCCAGACTGTGTCACTGTGATGCTGACTGTGGGACACTGTTCCCAGACTGTGTGACTGTGATGCTGACTGTGGGTCACTGTTCCCAGACTGTGTGACTGTGATGCTGACTGCGGGACACTGTTCCCAGACTGTGTGACTGTGATGCTGACTGTGGGACACTGTTCCCAGACTGTGTGACAGTGGTGCTGACTGTGGGACACTGTTCCCAGACTGTGTGACTGTGATGCTGACTGTGGGACACTGTTCCCAGACTGTGTCACTGTGATGCTGACTGTGGGACACAGTTCCGTGACTGTGATGCTGACTGTGGGACACTGTTCCCAGACTGTGTCACTGTGATGCTGACTGTGGGACACAGTTCCGTGACTGTGATGCTGACTGTGGGACACTGTTCCCAGACTGTGTCACTGTGATGCTGACTGTGGGACACAGTTCCGTGACTGTGATGCTGACTGTGGGACACTGTTCCCAGACTATGTCACTGTGATGCTGACTGTGGGTCACGGTTCCCAGACTGTGTCACTGTGATGCTGACTGTGAGACACTGTTCCCAGACTGTGTCACTGTGATGCTGACTGTGGGTCACTGTTCCCAGACTGTGTCACTGTGATGCTGACTGTGAGACACTGTTCCCAGACTGTGTCACTGTGATGCTGACTGTGAGACAGTGTTCCCAGACTGTGACTGTGATGCTGACTGTGGGACACTGTTCCCAGACTGTGTCACTGTGATGCTGACTGTGAGACAGTGTTCCGTGACTGTGATGCTGACTGTGGGACACTGTTCCCAGACTGTGTGTCTGTGATGCTGACTGTGGGACACTGTTCCCAGACTGTGTCACTGTGATGCTGACTGTGAGACAGTGTTCCGTGACTGTGATGCTGACTGTGGGACACTGTTCCCAGACTGTGACTGTGATGCTGACTGTGAGACACTGTTCCCAGACTGTGTCACTGTGATGCTGACTGTGGGACACTGTTCCCAGACTGTGTCACTGTGATGCTGACTGTGGATCACTGTTCCCAGACTGTGTGACCGTGATGCTGACTGTGGGACACTGTTCCAAGGCTGTGTGACTGTGATGCTGACTGTGGGACGCTGTTCCCAGACTGTGTGACAGTGATGCTGACTGTGGGACATGTTCCGTGACTGTGATGCTGACTGTGAGACACTGTTCCCATACTGTCTGACTGTGATGCTGACTGTGGGTCACTGTTCCCAGACTGTGTCACTGTGATGCTGACTATGAGACACTGTTCCCAGACTGTGTGACTGTGATGCTGACTGTGGGACACTGTTCCCAGACTGTGATGCTGACTGTGGGACACTGTTCCCAGACTGTGTGACTGTGATGCTAACTGTGAGACACTGTTCCCAGACTCTGTCACTGTGATGCTGACTGTGAACACTGTTCCCAGACTGTGTCACTGTGATGCTGACTGTGGGTCACTGTTCCCAGACTGTGTGACTGTGATGCTGACTGTGGGACACTGTTCCCAGACTGTGTGACTGTGATGCTGACTGTGAGACACTGTTCCCAGACTGTGTCACTGTGTTGCTGACTGTGGGACACTGTTCCCAGACTGTGTGACTGTGATGCTGACTGTGGAACACTGTTCCCAGGCTGTGTCACTGTGATGCTGACTGTGGGACACTGTTCCCAGACTGTGTGACAGTGGTGCTGACTGTGGGACACTGTTCCCAGACTGTGTGACTGTGATGCTGACTGTGGGACACTGTTCCCAGACTGTGTCACTGTGATGCTGACTGTGGGACACAGTTCCGTGACTGTGATGCTGACTGTGGGACACTGTTCCCAGACTGTGTCACTGTGATGCTGACTGTGAGACACTGTTCCCAGACTGTGTCACTGTGATGCTGACTTGAGACACTGTTCCCAGACTGTGTGACTGTGATGCTGACTGTGGGACACTGTTCCCAGACTGTGATGCTGACTGTGGGACACTGTTCCCAGACTGTGTGACTGTGATGCTAACTGTGAGACACTGTTCCCAGACTCTGTCACTGTGATGCTGACTGTGAACACTGTTCCCAGACTGTGTCACTGTGATGCTGACTGTGGGTCACTGTTCCCAGACTGTGTGACTGTGATGCTGACTGTGGGACACTGTTCCCAGACTGTGTGACTGTGATGCTGACTGTGAACACTGTTCCCAGACTGTGTCACTGTGATGCTGACTGTGGGACACTGTTCCCAGACTGTGTGACTGTGATGCTGACTGTGGGACACTGTTCCCAGACTGTGTGGCTGTGATGCTGGCTGTGAGACACTGTTCCTAGACTGTGTCACTGTGATGCTGACTGTGGGACACTGTTCCCAGACTGTGTGACTGTGATGCTGACTGTGAGACACTGTTCCCAAACTGTGTGACTGTGATGCTGACTGTGGGACACAGTTCCGTGACTGTGTCACTGTGATGCTGACTGTGAGACAGTGTTCCCAGACTGTGACTGTGATGCTGACTGTGAGACACTGTTCCCAGACTGTGTCACTGTGATGCTGACTGTGAGACACTGTTCCCAGACTGTGTCACTGTGATGCTGACTGTGAGACAGTGTTCCCAGACTGTGACTGTGATGCTGACTGTGGGACACTGTTCCCAGACTGTGTCACTGTGATGCTGACTGTGAGACAGTGTTCCGTGACTGTGATGCTGACTGTGGGACACTGTTCCCAGACTGTGTGTCTGTGATGCTGACTGTGGGACACTGTTCCCAGACTGTGTCACTGTGATGCTGACTGTGAGACAGTGTTCCGTGACTGTGATGCTGACTGTGGGACACTGTTCCCAGACTGTGACTGTGATGCTGACTGTGAGACACTGTTCCCAGACTGTGTCACTGTGATGCTGACTGTGGGACACTGTTCCCAGACTGTGTCACTGTGATGCTGACTGTGGATCACTGTTCCCAGACTGTGTGACCGTGATGCTGACTGTGGGACACTGTTCCAAGGCTGTGTGACTGTGATGCTGACTGTGGGACGCTGTTCCCAGACTGTGTGACAGTGATGCTGACTGTGGGACATGTTCCGTGACTGTGATGCTGACTGTGAGACACTGTTCCCATACTGTCTGACTGTGATGCTGACTGTGGGTCACTGTTCCCAGACTGTGTCACTGTGATGCTGACTATGAGACACTGTTCCCAGACTGTGTGACTGTGATGCTGACTGTGGGACACTGTTCCCAGACTGTGATGCTGACTGTGGGACACTGTTCCCAGACTGTGTGACTGTGATGCTAACTGTGAGACACTGTTCCCAGACTCTGTCACTGTGATGCTGACTGTGAACACTGTTCCCAGACTGTGTCACTGTGATGCTGACTGTGGGTCACTGTTCCCAGACTGTGTGACTGTGATGCTGACTGTGGGACACTGTTCCCAGACTGTGTGACTGTGATGCTGACTGTGAGACACTGTTCCCAGACTGTGTCACTGTGATGCTGACTGTGGGACACTGTTCCCAGACTGTGTGACTGTGATGCTGACTGTGGAACACTGTTCCCAGGCTGTGTCACTGTGATGCTGACTGTGGGACACTGTTCCCAGACTGTGTGACAGTGGTGCTGACTGTGGGACACTGTTCCCAGACTGTGTGACTGTGATGCTGACTGTGGGACACTGTTCCCAGACTGTGTCACTGTGATGCTGACTGTGGGACACAGTTCCGTGACTGTGATGCTGACTGTGGGACACTGTTCCCAGACTGTGTCACTGTGATGCTGACTGTGAGACACTCTTCCCAGACTGTGTCACTGTGATGCTGACTTGAGACACTGTTCCCAGACTGTGTGACTGTGATGCTGACTGTGGGACACTGTTCCCAGACTGTGATGCTGACTGTGGGACACTGTTCCCAGACTGTGTGACTGTGATGCTAACTGTGAGACACTGTTCCCAGACTCTGTCACTGTGATGCTGACTGTGAACACTATTCCCAGACTGTGTCACTGTGATGCTGACTGTGGGTCACTGTTCCCAGACTGTGTGACTGTGATGCTGACTGTGGGACACTGTTCCCAGACTGTGTGACTGTGATGCTGACTGTGAACACTGTTCCCAGACTGTGTCACTGTGATGCTGACTGTGGGACACTGTTCCCAGACTGTGTGACTGTGATGCTGACTGTGGGACACTGTTCCCAGACTGTGTGGCTGTGATGCTGGCTGTGAGACACTGTTCCTAGACTGTGTCACTGTGATGCTGACTGTGGGACACTGTTCCCAGACTGTGTGACTGTGATGCTGACTGTGAGACACTGTTCCCAAACTGTGTGACTGTGATGCTGACTGTGGGACACAGTTCCGTGACTGTGATGCTGACTGTGGGACACAGATCCGTGACTGTGATGCTGACTGTGGGACACTGTTCCCAGACTGTGTCACTGTGATGCTGACTGTGGGACACTGTTCCCAGACTGTGTGACTGTGATGCTGACTGTGGGACACTGTTCCCAGACTGTGTCACTGTGATGCTGACTGTGGGACACTGTTCCCAGACTGTGTCACTGTGATGCTGAGTGTGGGACACTGTTCCCAGACTGTGTCACTGTGATGCTGACTGTGGGACACTGTTCCCAGACTGTGTGACTGTGATGCTGACTGTGGGACACTGTTCCCAGACTGTGTGACTGTGATGCTGACTGTGGGACACTGTTCCCAGACTGTGTGACTGTGATGCTGACTGTGGGACACTGTTCCCAGACTGTGTCACTGTGATGCTGACTGTGGGACACAGATCCGTGACTGTGATGCTGACTGTGGGACACTGTTCCCAGACTGTGTGACTGTGATGCTGACTGTGGGACACTGTTCCCAGACTGTGTCACTGTGATGCTGACTGTGGGACACTGTTCCCAGACTGTGTCACTGTGATGCTGACTGTGGGTCACGGTTCCCAGACTGTGTGACTGTGATGCTGACTGCGGGACACTGTTCCCAGACTGTGTGACTGATGCTGACTGTGGGACACTGTTCCCAGACTGTGTCACTGTGATGCTGACTGTGGGACACTGTTCCCAGACTGTGTCACTGTGATGCTGACTGTGAGACACCGTTCCCAGACTGTGTGACTGTGATGCTGACTATGGGACACTGTTCCCAGACTGTGTCACTGTGATGCTGACTGTGGGACACAGTTCCGTGACTGTGATGCTGACTGTGGGACACTGTTCCCAGACTGTGTCACTGTGATGCTGACTGTGGGACACAGTTCCGTGACTGTGATGCTGACTGTGGGACACTGTTCCCAGACTGTGTCACTGTGATGCTGACTGTGGGACACTGTTCCCAGACTGTGTCACTGTGATGCTGACTGTGGGACACAGATCCGTGACTGTGATGCTGACTGTGGGACACTGTTCCCAGACTGTGTGACTGTGATGCTGACTGTGGGACACTGTTCCCAGACTGTGTGACTGTGATGCTGACTGTGTGACACTGTTCCCAGACTGTGTCACTGTGATGTTGACTGTGGGACACTGTTCCCAGACTGTGTGACTGTGATGCTGTCTGTGGGTCACTGTTCCCAGACTGTGTCACTGTGATGCTGACTGTGAACACTGTTCCCAGACTGTGTCACTGTGATGCTGACTGTGTGACACTGTTCCCAGACTGTGTCACTGTGATGCTGACTGTGTGACACAGTTCCCAGACTGTGTGACTGTGATGCTGACTGTGGGACACTGTTCCCAGACTGTGTCACTGTGATGCTGACTGTGGGTCACTGTTCCCAGACTGTGTCACTGTGATGTTGACTGTGGGACACTGTTCCCAGACTGTGTCACTGTGATGCTGACTGTGGGTCACTGTTCCCAGACTGTGTCACTGTGATGCTGACTGTGGGTCACTGTTCCCAGACTGTGTCACTGTGATGCTGACTGTGGGACACTGTTCCCAGACTATGTCACTGTGATGCTGACTGTGAACACTGTTCCCAGACTGTGTCACTGTGATGCTGACTGTGGGTCACTGTTCCCAGACTGTGTCACTGTGATGCTGACTGTGAGACACTGTTCCCAGACTGTGTGACTGTGATGCTGACTGTGAACACTGTTCCCAGACTGTGTGACTGTGATGCTGACTGTGGGACACTGTTCCCAGACTGTGTGACTGTGATGCTGACTGTGGGACACTGTTCCCAGACTGTGTGACTGTGATGCTGACTGTGAGACACTGTTCCCAGACTGTGTCACTGTGATGCTGACTGTGAGACACTGTTCCCAGACTGTGTCACTGTGATGCTGACTGTGAGACACTGTTCCCAGACTGTGGGACTGTAATGCTGACTGTGGGACACTGTTCCCAGACTGTGTGACTCTGATGCTGACTGCGGGACACTGTTCCCAGACTGTGTCACTGTGATGCTGACTGTGGGACACTGTTCCCAGACTGTGTCACTGTGATGCTGACTGTGAGACACTGTTCCCAGACTGTGTGACTGTGATGCTGACTGTGGGACACTGTTCCCAGACTGAGTCACTGTGATGCTGACTGTGGGACACTGTTCCCAGACTGTGTGACTGTGATGCTGACTGTGGGACACAGTTCTCAGACTGTGTCACTGTGATGTTGACTGTGGGACACTGTTCCCAGACTGTGTGACTGTGATGCTGACTGTGGGACACTGTTCCCAGACTGTGTCACTGTGATGCTGACTGTGGGACACTGTTCCCAGACTGTGTCACTGTGATGCTGACTGTGGGTCACGGTTCCCAGACTGTGTGACTGTGATGCTGACTGCGGGACACTGTTCCCAGACTGTGTGACTGATGCTGACTGTGGGACACTGTTCCCAGACTGTGTCACTGTGATGCTGACTGTGGGACACTGTTCCCAGACTGTGTCACTGTGATGCTGACTGTGAGACACCGTTCCCAGACTGTGTGACTGTGATGCTGACTATGGGACACTGTTCCCAGACTGTGTCACTGTGATGCTGACTGTGGGACACAGTTCCGTGACTGTGATGCTGACTGTGGGACA
Organism: Scyliorhinus canicula; assembly: GCF_902713615.1. NCBI lineage: Eukaryota > Metazoa > Chordata > Chondrichthyes > Carcharhiniformes > Scyliorhinidae > Scyliorhinus > Scyliorhinus canicula. The sequence continues at coordinate 85,749,547 of NC_052165.1, read as the reverse complement.
CTGTTCCCAGACTGTGTGACTGTGATGCTGACTATGGGACACTGTTCCCAGACTGTGTGACTGTGATGCTGACTATGGGACACTGTTCCCAGACTGTGTGACTGTGATGCTGACTGTGGGACACTGTTCCCAGACTGTGTGACTGTGATGCTGACTGTGGGACACTGTTCCCAGACTGTGTGACTGTGATGCTGACTGTGGGACACTGTTCCCAGACTGTGTGACTGTGATGCTGACTGTGAGACACTGTTCCCAGACTGTGTGACTGTGATGCTGACTGTGGGACACTGTTCCCAGACTGTGTCACTGTGATGCTGACTGTGAGACACTGTTCCATGACTGTGTGACTGTGATGCTGACTGTGGGACACTGTTCCCAGACTGTGTCACTGTGATGCTGACTGTGGGACACTGTTCCCAGACTGTGTGACTGTGATGCTGACTGTGAGACACTGTTCCCAGACTGTGTCACTGTGATGCTGACTGTGAGACACTGTTCCATGACTGTGTGACTGTGATGCTGAATGTGAGACACTGTTCCCAGACTGTGTGACTGTGATGCTGACTGTGGGACACTGTTTCCAGACTGTGTCACTGTGATGCTGACTGTGGGTCACTGTTCCCAGACTGTGTCACTGTGATGCTGACTGTGGGACACAGTTCCGTGACTGTGATGCTGACTGTGGAACACTGTACCCAGACTGTGTCACTGTGATGCTGACTGTGGGACACAGTTCCGTGACTGTGATGCTGACTGTGGAACACTGTTCCCAGACTGTGTCACTGTGATGCTGACTGTGAGACACTGTTCCCAGACTGTGTGACTGTGATGCTGACTGTGAGACACTGTTCCCAGACTGTGTCACTGTGATGGTGACTGTGGGACACAGTTCCGTGACTGTGATGCTGACTGTGGAACACTGTACCCAGACTGTGTCACTGTGATGTTGACTGTGGGACACAGTTCCGTGACTGTGAAGCTGACTGTGGAACACTGTTCCCAGACTGTGTCACTGTGATGCTGACTGTGGGACACTGTTCCCAGACTGTGTCACTGTGATGCTGACTGTGGGACACTGTTCCCAGACTGTGTGACTGTGATGCTGACTGTGAGACACTGTTCCCAGACTGTGTCACTGTGATGGTGACTGTGGTACACAGTTCCGTGACTGTGATGCTGACTGTGGAACACTGTACCCAGACTGTGTCACTGTGATGCTGACTGTGGGTCACTGTTCCCAGACTGTGTCACTGTGATGCTGACTGTGGGTTACTGTTCCCAGACTGTGCCACTGTGATTCTGACTGTGAGACACTGTTCCCAGACTGTGTGACTGTGATGCTGACTGTGGGACACTGTTCCCAGACTGTGTGACTGTGATGCTGACTGTGGGACACTGTTCCCAGACTGTGTGACTGTGATGCTGACTGTGAGACACTGTTCCCAGACTGTGTGACTGTGATGCTGACTGTGGGACAGTGTTCCCAGACTGTGTGACTGTGATGCTGACTGTGGGACACTGTTCCCAGACTGTGTCACTGTGATGCTGACTGTGGGACACTGTTCCCAGGCTGTGAGACTGTGATGCTGACTGTGGGACACTGTTCCCAGACTGTGTGACTGTGATGCTGACTGTGAGACACTGTTCCCAGACTGTGTGACTGTGATGCTGACTGTGGGACACTGTTCCCAGACTTTGTGACTATGATGCTGACTGTGGGACACTGTTCCCAGACTGTGTGACTGTGATGCTGACTGTGGGACACTGTTCCCAGACTGTGTCACTGTGACGCTGACTGTGGGACACTGTTCCCAGACTGTGTCACTGTGATGCTGACTGTGAGACACTGTTCCCAGACTGTGTCACTGTGATGCTGACTGTGGGACACTGTTCCCAGACTGTGTGACTGTGATGCTGACTGTGGAACACTGTTCCCAGGCTGTGTCACTGTGATGCTGACTGTGGGACACTGTTCCCAGACTGTGTGACAGTGGTGCTGACTGTGGGACACTGTTCCCAGACTGTGTGACTGTGATGCTGACTGTGGGACACTGTTCCCAGACTGTGTCACTGTGATGCTGACTGTGGGACACAGTTCCGTGACTGTGATGTTGACTGTGGGACACTGTTCCCAGACTGTGTCACTGTGATGCTGACTGTGAGACACTGTTCCCAGACTGTGTCACTGTGATGCTGACTTGAGACACTGTTCCCAGACTGTGTGACTGTGATGCTGACTGTGAACACTGTTCCCAGACTGTGTCACTGTGATGCTGACTGTGGGACACTGTTCCCAGACTGTGTGACTGTGATGCTGACTGTGGGACACTGTTCCCAGACTGTGTGACCGTGATGCTGACTGTGGAACACTGTTCCCAGACTGTGTCACTGTGATGCTGACTGTGGGACACTGTTCCCAGACTGTGTGACTGTGATGCTGACTGTGGGACACTGTTCCCAGACTGTGTCACTGTGATCCTGACTGTGAGACACTGTTCCCAGACTGTGCCACTGTGATTCTGACTGTGAGACACTGTTCCCAGACTGTGTCACTGTGATCCTGACTGTGGGACACTGTTCCCAGACTGTGTCACTGTGATGCTGACTGTGGGACACTGTTCCCAGACTGTGTCACTGTGATGCTGACTGTGAGACACTGTTCCCAGACTGTGTGACTGTGATGCTGACTGTGGGACACTGTTCCCAGACTGTGTGACTGTGATGCTGACTGTGGGACACTGTTCCCAGACTGTGTGACTGTGATGCTGACTGTGGGACACTGTTCCCAGACTGTGTGACTGTGATGCTGACTGTGAGACACTGTTCCCAGACTGTGTGACTGTGATGCTGACTGTGAGACACTGTTCCCAGACTGTGTGACTGTGATGCTGACTGTGGGACACTGTTCCCAGGCTGTGTGACCGTGATGCTGACTGTGGGACACTGTTCCCAGACTGTGTCACTGTGATGCTGACTGTGGGACACTGTTCCCAGACTGTGTGACCGTGATGCTGACTGTGGGACACTGTTCCCAGACTATGTGACTGTGATGCTGACTGTGGGACACTGTTCCCAGACTGTGTCACTGTGATGCTGACTGTGGGACACTGTTCCCAGACTGTGTGACAGTGGTGCTGGCTGTGGGACACTGTTCCCAGACTGTGTCACTGTGATGCTGACTGTGGGACACTGTTCCCAGACTGTGTCACTGTGATGCTGACTGTGGAACACTGTTCCCAGACTGTGTCACTGTGATGCTGACTGTGGGACACTGTTCCCAGACTGTGATGCTGACTGTGGGACACTGTTCCCAGACTGTGTGACTGTGATGTTGACTGTGGGACACTGTTCCCAGACTGTGTGACTGTGATGCTGACTGTGGGACACTGTTCCCAGACTGTGTGACTGTGATGCTGACTGTGGGTTACTGTTCCCAGACTGTGTGACTGTGATGCTGACTGTGGGACACTGTTCCCAGACTGTGTCACTGTGATCCTGACTGTGAGACACTGTTCCCAGACTGTGCCACTGTGATTCTGACTGTGAGACACTGTTCCCAGACTGTGTCACTGTGATGCTGACTGTGGAACACTGTTCCCAGACTGTGATGCTGACTGTGGGACGCTGTTCCCAGACTGTGTCACTGTGATGCTGACTGTGAGACACTGTTCCCAGACTGTGTGACTGTGATGCTGACTGTGGGACACTGTTCCCAGACTGTGTGACTGTGATGCTGACTGTGGGACACTGTTCCCAGACTGTGTGACTGTGATGCTGACTGTGGGACACTGTTCCCAGACTGTGTGACTGTGATGCTGACTGTGAGACACTGTTCCCAGACTGTGTGACTGTGATGCTGACTGTGAGACACTGTTCCCAGACTGTGTGACTGTGATGCTGACTGTGGGACACTGTTCCCAGGCTGTGTGACCGTGATGCTGACTGTGGGACACTGTTCCCAGACTGTGTCACTGTGATGCTGACTGTGGGACACTGTTCCCAGACTGTGTGACCGTGATGCTGACTGTGGGACACTGTTCCCAGACTATGTGACTGTGATGCTGACTGTGGGACACTGTTCCCAGACTGTGTCACTGTGATGCTGACTGTGGGACACTGTTCCCAGACTGTGTCACTGTGATGCTGACTGTGGAACACTGTTCCCAGACTGTGTCACTGTGATGCTGACTGTGGGACACTGTTCCCAGACTGTGATGCTGACTGTGGGACACTGTTCCCAGACTGTGTGACTGTGATGTTGACTGTGGGACACTGTTCCCAGACTGTGTGACTGTGATGCTGACTGTGGGACACTGTTCCCAGACTGTGTGACTGTGATGCTGACTGTGGGTTACTGTTCCCAGACTGTGTGACTGTGATGCTGACTGTGGGACACTGTTCCCAGACTGTGTGACTGTGATGCTGACTGTGGGACACTGTTCCCAGACTGTGTGACTGTGATGCTGACTGTGAACACTGTTCCCAGACTGTGTCACTGTGATGCTGACTGTGGGACACTGTTCCCAGACTATGTGACTGTGATGCTGACTGTGGGACACTGTTCCCAGACTGTGTGACTGTGATGCTGACTGTGGGACACTGTTCCCAGACTGTGTGACTGTGATGCTGACTGTGGGACACTGTTCCCAGACTGTGTGACTGTGATGCTGACTGTGGGACACTGTTCCCAGACTGTGTGACAGTGATGCTGACTGTGGGACACGGTTCCCAGACTGTGTGACTGTGATGCTGACTGTGGGTCACTGTTCCCAGACTGTGTCACTGTGATCCTGACTGTGAGACACTGTTCCCAGACTGTGCCACTGTGATTCTGACTGTGAGACACTGTTCCCAGACTGTGTCACTGTGATCCTGACTGTGGGACACTGTTCCCAGACTGTGTCACTGTGATGCTGACTGTGGGACACAGTTCCGTGACTGTGATGCTGACTGTGGGACACTGTTCCCAGACTGTGTGACTGTGATGCTGACTGTGGGTCACTGTTCCCAGACTGTGTCACTGTGATGCTGACTGTGGGACACTGTTCCCAGACTGTGTCACTGTGATGCTGACTGTGGGACACTGTTCCCAGACTGTGTGACTGTGATGCTGACTGTAGGACACTGTTCCCAGACTGTGTGACTGTGATGCTGACTGTGGGTCACGGTTCCCAGACTGTGTGACTGTGATGCTGACTGTGGGACACTGTTCCCAGACTGTGTGACTGTGATGCTGACTGTGGGACACTGTTCCCAGACTGTGTCACTGTGATGCTGACTGTGGGACACTGTTCCCAGACTGTGTGACTGTGATGCTGACTGTGGGTCACTGTTCCCAGACTGTGTGACTGTGATGCTGACTGTGGGTCACTGTTCCCAGACTGTGTCACTGTGATGCTGACTGTGGGACACTGTTCCCAGACTGTGTGACTGTGATGCTGAGTGCGGGACACTGTTCCCAGACTGTGTGACTGTGATGCTGACTGTAGGACACTGTTCCCAGACTGTGTCACTGTGATGCTGACTGTGGGACACTGTTCCCAGACTGTGTCACTGTGATGCTGACTGTGGAACACTGTTCCCAGACTGTGTCACTGTGATGCTGACTGTGGGACACTGTTCCCAGACTGTGTCACTGTGATGCTGACTGTGGGACACTGTTCCCAGACTGTGTGACTGTGATGCTGACTGTGGGTTACTGTTCCCAGACTGTGTGACTGTGATGCTGACTGTGGGACACTGTTCCCAGACTGTGTGACTGTGATGCTGACTGTGGGTCACTGTTCCCAGACTGTGTGACTGTGATGCTGACTGTGAACACTGTTCCCAGACTGTGTCACTGTGATGCTGACTGTGGGACACTGTTCCCAGACTATGTGACTGTGATGCTGACTGTGGGACACTGTTCCCAGACTGTGTGACTGTGATGCTGAGTGTTGGTCACTGTTCCCAGACTGTGTGACTGTGATGCTGACTGTTGGACACTGTTCCCAGACTGTGTGACTGTGATGCTGACTGTGGGACACTGTTCCCAGACTGTGTGACTGTGATGCTGACTGTGGGACACTGTTCCCAGACTGTGTGACAGTGATGCTGACTGTGGGACACGGTTCCCAGACTGTGTGACTGTGATGCTGACTGTGGGTCACTGTTCCCAGACTGTGTCACTGTGATCCTGACTGTGAGACACTGTTCCCAGACTGTGCCACTGTGATTCTGACTGTGAGACACTGTTCCCAGACTGTGTCACTGTGATCCTGACTGTGGGACACAGTTCCGTGACTGTGATGCTGACTGTGGGACACTGTTCCCAGACTGTGTGACTGTGATGCTGACTGTGGGTCACTGTTCCCAGACTGTGTCACTGTGATCCTGACTGTGAGACACTGTTCCCAGACTGTCCCACTGTGATGCTGACTGTGAGACACTGTTCCCAGACTGTGCCACTGTGATTCTGACTATGAGATACTGTTCCCAGACTGTGTGACTGTGATGCTGACTGTGGGACACTGTTCCCAGACTGTGTCACTGTGATGCTGACTGTGGGACACTGTTCCCAGACTGTGTCACTGTGATGCTGTCTGTGAACACTGTTCCCAGACTGTGTCACTGTGATGCTGACTGTGGGACACTGTTCCCAGACTGTGTCACTGTGATGCTGACTGTGGGACACTGTTCCCAGACTGTGTCACTGTGATGCTGACTGTGGGACACTGTTCCCAGACTGTGTGACTGTGATGCTGAGTGCGGGACACTGTTCCCAGACTGTGTGACTGTGATGCTGAGTGCGGGACACTGTTCCCAGACTGTGTGACTGTGATGCTGACTGTGGGACACTGTTCCCAGACTGTGTGACTGTGATGCTGACTGTAGGACACTGTTCCCAGACTGTGTGACTGTGATGCTGAGTCCGGGACACTGTTCCCAGACTGTGTCACTGTGATGCTGACTGTGAGACAATGTTCCCAGACTGTGTGACTGTGATGCTGACTGTGGGACACTGTTCCCAGACTGTGTGACTGTGATGCTGACTGTGGGACACTCTTCCCAGGCTGTGTCACTGTGATGCTGACTGTGGGACACAGTTCCGTGACTGTGATGCTGAGTGTGGGTCACTGTTCCCAGACTGTGTCACTGTGATGCTGACTGTGGGACACTGTTCCCAGACTGTGTGACTGTGATGCTGACTGTGAGACACTGTTCCCAGACTGTGTCACTGTGATGCTGACTGTGGGACACTGTTCCTGTACTTCAGATTCGAGTCGGATGGGGAATGTGTGAAGATGGGCCCACTGGGCCTTTCCCAGTTTATTATCAAGAATGTGCTGGTGTTTTTTTGGACGTGGTGTTGTGTGTGTTGACGTGGTTGTTGATTGGCTGTGTGATGTTGTTTGACGCTGACAGAGCTGAATGCTGCTGCCGGAATGCTGCCTCCTGCAGCACAATCCCGCCGTCATTCTGTGATCTGGGCTCCTATCCCGGGCCTATGCGGACAGCGAGGGGTAAAGGGGACTGGTTTAGGATCATTCTGTTCAATTATTGGCATCCCCTGAAGGAAATACTTGCATTTATGTGGCACCTGTCGCTCCCTGTCTATGCTGCAAGTTGCTTTCCAACCACTCAGCTGTTTTTGAAGAGTTGTTGCTGAGGTGAAATTACAGGTTTGGCAGCCAATTTGCGCACCGCATGGTCCCATAAGTAGCAATGTGAGCACAACGGAAGATGGTTGTGTTGGTTGGAGATCAATCACCTCAGCTCCAGGACATCACTGCAGGAGTTCCTCAGGGCAGTGTCCTAGGCCCAACCATCTTCAGCTGCTTCATCAATGACCTGCCTTCCATTAGACGTGGGGATGTTTGCGGATGACTGCAGAATGTTCAGCACTGTTCACGACTCGTCAGATAATGAAGCCGTCCATGTCCAATTGCAGCAAGGCCTGGACAATATCCAGGCTTGGGACTGACAAGTGGCGAGTTACATTCACACCACACAAGTGCCAGGCAATGACCACCTCCATGAGAGGATCTAACCTTCGCCCCTTGACATTCAATGCCTCTACCATCTAGAAGGACAAGAGCAGCAGATACCTGGGAACCCCACCACCTGGAGCCCCCCCCCCCCCCCCCCCCCCCCTCCCCGCCCCAGGTCACTCGTCACCCTGACTTGGAGATAGAGGGCAACATCCCGGAACTCGGTGCAGGGCAGCATGGTAGCACAGCGGTTAGCACAATTGCTTCACAGCTCCAGGGTCCCAGGTTCGATTCCCGGCTGGGTCACTGTCTGTTGGGAGTCTACACGTTCTCCCCGTGTGTGCGTGGGTTTCCTCCGGGTTCTCCGGTTTCCTCCCACGGTCCAAAGATGTGCGGGTTAGGTGGATTGACCATGATAAATTGCCCTTAGTGTTGGGTGGGGTTACTGGGTTATGGGGATAGGGTGGAGGTGTTGACCTTGGGTAGGGTGCTCTTTCCAAGAGCCGGTGCAGACTCTATGGCAGGGGTGGGCAAACTACGGCCAAAGGTCTTTTTGCATACCACCAAGATCAAGTCATTAAAAAAATAAATAAATAAAAATAAAATGGTGGCCTCGGCAGTGACGCTCACATCCCGTAAATGAACAAAAAAAACCCGGAAAGGTGTGCAGGAAACCCCATAGCAGCTGGGCAGCAGCTGTGGAGTGCAGTGGAGATTATGGTCAAAGTTGACCTTAAAGTTGACCATTGGCAGGTGGAAGGTGATGTGTGGGTGGGGTTGGTAAATCATGGGGAGCCGAATCGGATTGACCACCCTGATGTGCTCCCAACGTCGGGGATGTCACTGAGAGTCGGAAGTTGTTTTCCGCTTCTCGCGCATTTCCATTGGTCATGGCCCAGTTGTCGGCCATTTTCCGATGTGAGGGCTCAGCCCTCTGATTATTCTCTACTCTTTCTTCCTCTGCCTGCTGTAGGCCGCAATCCTCCTGTCTGTCACAGCAATGTCCGCCTCTCCCAGTGATGGTGCAGAGGATGCTGACTCTGACCAGGCCGACAATTCTTTCTGCTGCTGAACACCATTGCTATCTTTGCAGTCCCAGCAGCAGCAGCCTCTTAATTGTCCGGCGCCAGCAAAATGCGGCCTGGAGTCCTACCTGTTCTTCCTATGCCAGAGTGGGGTCACTGCGTCCCTACCCCTGCCAGCCACTCTGCTCCCGGCCCTGGCATAGTGGGCACTGCGCCCCTACCCCTGCCAGCCTCTCTGCCCCTGGCCCTGGCATAGTGGGGTCACTGCGCCCCTACCCCTGCCAGCCACTCTGCTCAGGGCCCTGGCATAGTGGGGTCACTGCGCCCCTACCCCTGCCCTCTCTGCCCCCGGCCCTGGCATAGTGGGGTCACTGCGCCCCTACCACGCCAGCCTCTCTGCCCCCGGCCCTGGCATAGTGGGGTCACTGCGCCCCTACCCCTGCCCTCTCTGCCCCTGGCCCTGGCATAGTGGGGTCACTGCGTCCCTACCCCTGCCAGCCACTCTGCTCAGGGCCCTGGCATAGTGGGGTCACTGCGCCCCTACCCCTGCCCACTCTGCCCCTGGCCCTGGCATAGTGGGGTCACTGCACCCCTACCCCTGCCAGTCTCTCTGCTCCCGGCCCTGGCATAATGGGGTCACTGCGCCCCTACCCCGCCAGCCTCTCTGCCCCCGGCCCTGGCATAGTGGGGTCACTGCGCCCCTACCCCTGCCCTCTCTGCTCCCGGCCCTGGCATAGTGGGGTCACTGCACCCCTACCAGCCTCTCTGCCCCCGGCCCTGGTATAGTGGGGTCACTGCGCCCCTACCCCTGCCCTCTCTGCTCCCGGCCCTGGCATAGTGGGGTCACTGCGCCCCTACCCCTGCCAGCCTCTCTGCCCTGGCCCTGGCATAATGGGGTCACTGCGCCCCTACCCCTGCCAGCCTCTCTGCCCCTGGCCCTGCATAGTGGGGTCACTGCGCCCCTACCCCTGCCAGCCTCTCTGCTCCCGGCCCTGGCATAGTGGGGTCACTGCGCCCCTACCCCCCTCTCTGCTCCCGGCCCTGGCATAGTGGGGTCACTGCACCCCTACCCCTGCCCACTCTGCCCCTGGCCCTGGCATAGTGGGGTCACTGCGCCCCTACCCCTGCCAGCCTCTCTGCTCCCGGCCCTGGCATAGTGGGGTCACTGCGCCCCTACCCCTGCCCACTCTGCCCCCGGCCCTGGCAGTGGGACTCCTGCTGTATGTGCAGACATTCGGCCGACCTTTTGGGCCGTTGGCATTTAATAAAAACTGGAAAATATTTTGGAGATTGAACAATTTGTAAATAAGTGTCGAGGGGGTTTGGTGTGACGGGCCTGTGGTGGGCTGGAGTGATTCAATGACCAAATCAATGGTAAAATAATGATGTGGGACATTGGAAAATGAAAGCAGTGATGTTGTGGTAATATTGGCAGGAGTAACCCACAGACTCTGGCTCTAAGACCAGGGTACAAATCCCACACAAGAACTGGTGAAAATACGCTGCAATTAGTAATAAAATCTGGAATTCTGAAGTTAGTGTCTGTAACGGTGATAATGGCAGTGACCATCGATTGTCTCAAAGACCCATCTCGTTCACTAATGTCTTTCAGGGAACTAATAAGACCATAAGACATGGGAGCAGAGGTAGGCCACTCAGCCCATCGAATCTGCACGGCCCATCTGATATAATCCTGAGAATCCTATTTGTCTCAATATTGTCTCTTTTTCTTCTTAACTCCAACAAGTACAGGCCCAATCTACTCGTGATTTATACACAAAGGGCATCAAATTCCTCTGATGTTTTCTTCAGTCTTTTTCTATTTAAATAATATTCAGCTTCTTTATTCTGATCATAGAATTAACATTGCAGAAAGAGGCCATTCGGCCCATTGAGTCTGCACCGGCCTTGGAAAGGGATACCCTATCCAAGCCCACACCTCCCCCCTCCCGCAACCTAGTAACCCCCACCCAACCTATTTGAACACTAAGGGGCAATTTATCAAGGCCAATCCACCTAACCTGCACGTCTTTGGACTGTGGGAGGAAACCGGAGCACCCGGAGGAAACCCATGCACACACGGGGAGAACGTGCAGACTCCGCACAGACAGTGATCCAAGCCGGGAATCGAACCTGGGACCCTGGAGCTGTGCAGCAACTGTGCTAACCACTGTGCTACCATGCTGCCCTCCTACCAAAGTGTATAACATCACATTTTCCTGCATTATATAGGGGCGGCACGGTGGCACAGAGGTTAGCACTGCTTCCACACAGCGCCAGGGACCCGGGGTTGATTCTCAACTTGGGTGATTTCTCAAAGGTATTTCTTAAAGGACCAGGAAGAGGTGAAAATGGTGGAACTATCACCGTTTGTATTGTCTGATAGAATAGGCGGAGGATTAGAGAGTCTGACAGGGTGGAAAGTGCTGAATATCACGCTGTTCCCGGAGTTTACACTCAACTTGATTTGATGATGTTAGCAGAGTGAGGACTAAAAGGTGAGAATAGGAATGGAGGGAAGGTTAAACTAACAGGTGGATTGACAGACACGATGGGGAAAGCATCCCCCACCCGTATCCCCAACCACTCCCCCACCCGTATCCCCAACCCCTCCCCCACCCGTATCCCCAACCCCTCCCCCACCCGTATCCCCAACCACTCCCCCACCCGTATCCCCAACCACTCCCCACCCGTATCCCCAACCCCTCCCCCACCCGTATCCCCAACCCCACCCGTAACACCAATCGCCCCCCCACCCGTATCCCCAAACCTTCCCTCCCCCATCTCCCCAACCCCTCCCCCACCCGTATCCCCAACCCCCAACACTTCCCCACCATAACACCAACCCCTCCCCCACCTGTAACCCCAACCCCTCCCCGTATCCCCAACCCCTCCCCCACCCGTATCCCCTCCCCCACCCGTAACACCAACCGCTCCCCCACCCGTATCCCCAAACCTTCCCTCACCCATCTCCCCAACCCATCTCCCCAACCCCTCCCCCACCCGTATCCCCAACCCCCAACACTTCCCCACCATAACACCAACCCCTCCCCCACCTGTAACCCCAACCCCTCCCCGTATCCCCAACCCCTCCCCCACCCGTATCCCCTCCCCCACCCGTATCCCCAACCGCTCCCCCACCCGTATCCCCAAACCTTCCCTCACCCATCTCCCCAACCGCTCCCCCACCCGTATCCCCAAACCTTCCCTCACCCATCTCCCCAACCCCTCCCCCACCCGTATCCCCAACCCCCAACACTTCCCCACCATAACACCAACCTCTCCCCCACCTGTAACCCCAACCCCTCCCCGTATCCCCAACCCCTCCCCACCCGTATCCCCAACCCCTCCCCAACCGTATCCCCAACCCCTCCCCCATCCGTATCCCCAATCCTTCCCCACCCGTATCCCGTATCCCCAACCCCACCCCCACCCGTATTCCCAACCCCTTCCCCACCCGTATCCCCACCCCCACCCCCACCCGTAACCCCAACCCCTCCCCCACCCGTAACACCAACCCCTCCCCCACCCGTAACACCAACCCCTCCCCCACCCGTATCCCCAACCCCTCCCCCACCCGTATCCCCCAACCCCTCCCCCGCTCGAATCCCCTACCCCTCCCCCACCCCTATCACCAACCCATCCCCCACCTGTACCCCCACCCCTTCCCCACCCGTATCCCCCAACCCCTCCCCCACCTGTATCCCCAACCCATCCCCCCCGCTGTATCACCATTAGCATAATTAATGAACTATTAATAAGTTAAAGACATCCAGCTCTCCACTGCTTCTCAGATATCCGGTTCCGCATGAGGAGAAATTTCCTCCAATTAGATTTTGGGGTGGTTGGGGTTGGAGCCATTTTTCCAGTTGCAACTCCAAACGCCAGCGATGTCTGATATCCATTCCCCCCCCCCCCCCCCCCCCCCCATCACAAATACCGCCTATTTCAAACTCTGAAAACTCACCCCACTTCAAGCTGCCTCAGTTTATCTGCTGTTAACTTCCTTCACCTCCAGACTTGACTATTCCAATGCTCCCCTGGCAGCTCTCCCACTTTCTCCTCTCTGTAAACCTCAGATTATCCAAAGCTCTGATGTCAATGTCTTAACTCACACCAAGCCCCGTGACCCTTCACCCTCTGCTGGCTGGCCTACATTAACTCCCGGTCGAGCCGCATCTTGATTTTAAAATTCTCATCCTTGTTTTCAAATCCCTCCCTGGCCTCGCCCCTCGCTAATCTCTGGGTTCACCATCAGCCGCTCGTCCCTCTCAGATAGCTACACTCCTGTAACTCTGGCCTCCTGAGGAGCTCCGATTTGAAACGCTCCGCCTTTGGGGACCGTGCACTCAGGTGCCTGGATCCCAACCTCTGGAATTCTATCTCTAAACCTCCCAGGCTCGTTACCTCGCTTCCGTTCTCCCAGACAATCCTTAAAACCTGGACCGTCGGACCAAGCTTTTGATCTAATTCCTCATGTGAATGGTGTTTATACTCTGCTTTGTAATAGTCGAGCACCTGGGATGGTTCATCATTTAGCACAGTGGGCTAAACAGCTGGCTTGTAATGCAGAACAATGCCAGCAGCGCGGGTTCAATTCCCGTACCGGCCTCCCTGAACAGGTGCCGGAATGTGGCGACTAGGGTCTTTACACATTGAAGCCTGCTTGTGACAATAAGCTATTATAAATATAATTATGTTAAACATGCTATATGAATGTGGGCAGCACGGTAGCATGGTGGTTAGCATAAATGCTTCACAGCTCCAGGGTCCCAGGTTTATTTCCCGGTTTGGGTCACTGTCTGTGCGGAGTCTGCACGTTCTCCCCGTGACTGCGTGGGTTTCCTCTGGGTGCTCCGGTTTCCTCCCACAGTCCAAAGATGTGCCATTTAGGTGGATTGGCCACGATAAATAAGGTGGGGTTACTGGGTATGAAATGGAGGCGTGGGCTTAAGTGGGATAAAAGCAAATTACTGCGAATGCTGGAATCTGAAATGAAAGAGAAAATGCTGGAAAATCTCAGCAAGTCTGGCAGCATCTGTAGGGAGAGAAAAGAGTTAACGTTTTGAGTCCAATGACTCTTTGTCAAAGCTAACAGTCAGAGAATGTAGGGAATATTTATACTGTGGAGTGAAAATGAAAGATCAGTCATAGCCACAGACACTCAGGGAAACTGGGTGCTAATGGCCACAGATACCAAGGAGAAAGAGTGTTAATGGCAGTCCCCAGAGAGGACAAAAGATGTGAAAGGTCAAACAGCAAGGAAACTAACATCATAGAACATAGAACATAGAACGATACAGCGCAGTACAGGCCCTTCGGCCCTCGATGTTGCACCGACATGGAAAAAAACTAAAGGCCATCTAACCTACACTATGCCCTTATCATCCATATGCTTATCCAATAAACTTTTAAATGCCCTCAATGTTGGCGAGTTCACTACTGTTGCAGGTAGGGCATTCCACGGCCTCACCACTCTTTGCGTAAAAAACCCACCTCTGACCTCTGTCCTATATCTATTACCCCTCAATTTAAGGCTATGTCTCCTCGTGCTAGCCACCTCCATCCACGGGAGAAGGCTCTCGCTGTCCACCCTATCTAACCTTCTGATCATTTTGTATGCCTCTATTAAGTCACCTCTTAAACTTCTTCTCTTTAACAAAAACAACCTCAAGTCCATCAGCCTTTCCTCATAAGATTTTCCCTCCATACCAGGCAACATCCTGGTAAATCTCCTCTGCACCCGTTCCAAAGCTTCCGCGTCCTTCCTATAATGAGGCGACCAGAACTGTACGCAATACTCCAAATGCGGCCGTACTAGAGTTTTGTACAACTGCAACATGACCTCATGGCTCCGGAACTCAATCCCTCTACCAATAAAGGCCAACACACCATAGGCCTTCTTCACAACCCTATCAACCTGGGTGGCAACTTTCAGGGATCTATGTACATGGACACCGAGATCCCTCTGCTCATCCACACTACCAAGAATTTTACCATTAGCCAAATATTCCGCATTCCTGTTATTCTTTCCAAAGTGAATCACCTCACACTTCTCCACATTAAACTCCATTTGCCACCTCTCAGCCCAGCTCTGCAGCTTATCTATGTCCCTCTGTAACCTGCAACATCCTTCCGCACTGTCTACAACTCCACCGACTTTAGTGTCGTCTGCAAATTTACTCACCCATCCTTCTGCGCCCTCCTCTAGGTCATTTATAAAAATGACAAACAGCAACGGCCCCAGAACAGATCCTTGTGGTACGCCACTCGTAACTGAACTCCATTCTGAACATTTCCCATCAACTACCGCTCTCTGTCTTCTTTCAACTAGCCAATTTCTGATCCACATCTCTAAATCACCCTCAATCCCCAGCCTCCGTATTTTCTGCAATAGCCGACCATGGAGAACCTTATCAAACGCTTTACTGAAATCCATATACACCACATCAACTGCTCTACCCTCGTCTACCTGTTCAGTCACCTTCTCAAAGAACTCGATAAGGTTTGTGAGGCATGACTACCCTTCACAAAACCATGCTGACTGTCCCTAATCATATTATTCCTATCTAGATGATTATAAATCGTATCTTTTAGAATCCTCTCCAAGACTTTACCCACCACAGACGTTAGGCTCACCGGCCTATAGTTACCGGGGTTATCTCTACTCCCCTTCTTGAACAAAGGGACCACATTTGCTATCCTCCAGTCCTCTGGCACTATTCCTGTAGCCAATGATGACCTAAAAATCAAAGCCAAAGGCTCAGCAATCTCTTCCCTGGCTTCCCAGAGAATCCTAGGATAAATCCCATCAGGCCCCGGGGACTTATCTATTTTCACCTTGTCCAGAATTGCCAACACTTCTTCCCTACGCACCTCAATGCCATCTATTCTAATAGCCTGGGTCTCAGCATTCTCCTCCACAATATTATATTTTTCCTGAGTGAATACTGACGAAAAGTATTCATTTAGTATCTCGCTTATCTCCTCAGCCTCCACACACAACTTTCCACCACTGTCCTTGACTGGCCCTACTCTTACCCTAGTCATTCTTTTATTCCTGACATACCTATAGAAAGCTTTTGGGTTTTCCTTGATCCTACCTGCCAAAGACTTCTCATGTCCCCTCCTTGCTCGTCTTAGCTCTCTCTTTAGATCCTTCCTCGCTTCCTTGTAACTATCAAGCGCCCCAACTGAAACTTCACGCCTCATCTTCACATAGGCCTCCTTCTTCCTCTTAGAACATAGAACATAGAACACTACAGCGCAGTACGGGCCCTTCGGCCCTCGATGTTGCGCCGACCTGTGAAACCATCTGAAGCCTATCTGACCTACACTATTCCATTTTCATCCATATGTCTATCCAGTGACCACTTAACAAGAGATTCCACTTCTTTGGTAAACCACGGTTCCCTCGCTCGACCCCTTCCTCCCTGCCTGACTGGTACGTACTTATCAAGAACATGCAATAGCTGTTCCTTGAACAAGCTCCACATATCCAGTGTGCCCAACCCTTGCAGCCTACTTCTCCAACCTAAGTCATGTCTAATGGCATCATAATTGCCCTTCCCCCAGCTATAACTCTTGCCCTGCGGGGTATACTTATCCCTTTCCATCACTAACGTAAAGGTCACCGGATTGTGGTCACTGTTTCCAAAGTGCTCACCTACCTCCAGATCTAACACCTGGCCTGGTTCATTACCCAAAACCAAATCAAATGTGGCCTCGCCTCTTGTTGGCCTGTCAACATATTGTGTCAGGAAACCCTCCTGCACACATTGTACAAAGAACGACCCATCTAATGTACTCGAACTATATCTTTTCCAGTCAATATTTGGAAAGTTAAAGTCTCCCATAACAACTACCCTGTTACTTTCGCTCTTTTCCAGAATCACCTTCGCCATCCTTTCCTCTACATCCCTAGAACTATTAGGTGGCCTATAGAAAACTCCCAACAGGGTGACCTCTCCTTTCCTGTTTCTAACCTCAGCCCATACTAACTCGAAGAAGAGTCCCCATCTAGCATCCTTTCCGCCACCGTAATACTGTCCTTGACTAGCAGCGCCACACCTCCCCCTCTTTTGCCCCCTTCTCTGAGCTTACTAAAACACCTAAACCCCGGAACCTGCAACAACCATTCCTGTCCCTGCTCTATCCATGTCTCTGAAATGGCCACAACATCGAAGTCCCAGGTACCAACCCATGCTGCCAGTTCCCCTACCTTATTTCGTATACTCCTGGCATTGAAGTAGACCCACTTCAAACCACCTACCTGAACACTGGCACCCTCCTGCGAAGTCAAATCTGTGCTCCTGACCTCTATACTCTCAATCTCCCGTACCCCAAAACTACAATCCAGGTTCCCATGCCCCTGCTGAATTAGTTTAAACCCCCCCCCCCAAAGAGCACTAACAAATCTCCCCCCCAGGATATTGGTGCCCCTCAGGTTCAGATGTAGACCATCCTGTCTATAGAGGTCCCACCTTCCCCAGAAAGAGCCCCAGTTATCCAGAAATCTGAATCCCTCCCGCCTGCACCATCCCTGTAGCCACGTGTTTAATTGCTCTCTCTCCCTATTCCTCATCTCACTATCACGTGGCACGGGCAACAACCCAGAGATAACAACTCTGTTTGTTCTCGCTCTGAGCTTCCATCCTAGCTCCCTAAAGGCCTGCCTGACATCCTTGTCCCCTTTCCTACCTATGTCGTTAGTGCCAATGTGGACTACGACTTGGGGCTTCTCCCCTTCCCCCTTAAGGACCCGGAAAACACGATCCGAGACATCACTTACCCTTGCACCTGGGAGGCAACATACCAAACGTGAGTCTCTCTCGCTCCCACAAAATCTCCTATCTGTGCCCCTGACTATTGAGTCCCCAATTACTAATGTTCTACTCCTTTCCCCCCTTCCCTTCTGAGCAACAGGGACAGACTCCGTGCCAGAGGCCCGTACCCCATGGCTTACCCCTGGTAAGTCGTCCCCCCCACAAGTATCCAAAACGGTATACTTGTTACTCAGGGGAACGACCGCAGGGGGTCCCTGCACTGACTGCTTCTTCCCAGTCCCTCTTGCAGTTACCCATCTATCTCCACTCTTTGGTGTAACTACTTCCCTGAAGCTCCTATCTATGACCCCCTCTGCCTCCCGAATGATCTGAAGTTCATCCAGCTCAAGCTCCAGGTCCCTAACACGGTTTTTGAGGAGCTGGAGTTGGGTTCACTTCCCACAGATGAAATCAGCAGGGACACTGACGGCGTCCCTCACCTCAAACATTCTGCAGGAGGAGCATTGTACTGCCTTCCCTGACATCACCTCTAGATTAAAAAAAAAACAAGAAAAAGAAAGGAAGAGCTTACCTGATATTCCCTCAAACCCTGCTGCCGCTGAAAGGTAAGCAAATTTAAAGGCACTCACTCACCTTCACGACAGGCCCCTGCTCCCGCTTCCCAACAACTGTGGTTTTTTTTTTGGTTAGAGGAGGAGGTAGGGTGGGAAACACTGATGAAGTGTTTCGGGTTTAACTGTCACTTGACAACAGCCCCTCCACAAACCACCTTCAAATTAGGCTGACCGCACTGCACGTATGCAAATTTCCCCAGAACAGCTGATCAGTAGCTCTGCTCTGCTGCCCTCTGCTGGATCATCAGAGGATGAACTGTAGATGTGGAGGGAGGGGAAGGGGGAAGCAAAGAGGAAAAGATGAAGGAAAGGTGGATAAGATTGTGGGGGAGAAATTAAATATATATTATATTGGTGTCGCATCATGCTCTCCCCCGGACCTGGAAAAGTTAATCAACTTCGCTTCCAGTTTCCACCCCCCCCATCACTTTCACCTGGTCCATCTCAGACACTTCCTTCCCTTCCTTGATCTTTCTGTCTCCATTTCCAGCAATAGACTATCCACTAATATCCACTACAAGCCCACTGACTCCCACAGCTATCTGGACTACAGCTCTTCACACCCTACACCCTGTAAGGACTCCATCCCTTTCTCTCAACTCCTTCGCCTCCGTCGCATTTGTTCCGACGATGCCACTTTCCAAAATGGTGCTTCAAAAATGTGTTCCTTCTTCCTCGACCGTGATTTCCCACCTACAGTTGTGGACAGGGCCCTCAACAGCGTGCGGTCCATCTCCCTCGCCACTACCCTCGCCCCCTCCACTCCCTCCCAGAACAAGGAGAGAGTCCCCCTCATTCTCACATTTCATCCCACCAGCCTCCGTATGCAAAGCATAATCCTCCGCCATTTTCGCCAACTCCAGCGTGATGCCACCACCAAACACATCTTCCCTTCACTCCCTGTCAGCATACCGCAGAGACCGTTCCCTCTGAGACAATCTAGTCCACTCCTCCACCATACCCAGTACCTCTCCCCATGGCACCTTCCCATGTAATCGTAGAAGGTGTACCACCTGCCCCTTTACCTCTTCCATGCTTAACATTCCAGGCCCAAAACACTAATTCCAGGTTAAGCAGTGTTTCACTTGCACCTCTTCCAATCTGGTCTATTGCATTCGCTGCTCCCAATGTGGTCTCCTCTATATCGGAGAGACCAAACGCAGACTGGGTGATCGCTTTGCTGAGCATCTTCGGTCTGTGTGCATTCAGGATCCTGACCTTCCCGTTGCTTGCCATTTTAACAAAAGACCCTGCTCCCATGCCCACATGTCTGTTCTTGGCCTGCTGCAATGTTCCAGTGAAGCGCAACACAAACTGGAGGAACAACATCTCATCTTCCGGTTAGGCATGCTACAGCCTTCTGGCCTGAACATCGAATTCAACAACTTCAGATGATCAGCCTCACCTCGCCCCGTTTGTTTTTATTTCATTTTAACTGTCTTTTACCATTTATTTCTTTCTTAATATATATTTAATTTCCCCCCAATCTTAACCCCTTTCCTTCATCTTTTCCTCTGTTTGACCTTTCACATCTTTTGTCCTCTCTGGGGACTGCCATTAACGCTCTTTCCCCTTGGTATCTGTGGCCATTAGCACCTGGTTTCCCTGGGTTTCTGTGGTTATGACTCATCTTTCATTCTCACTCCACAGTATAAATATGTCCCACTTTCTCTGTCTGTTAGCTTTGACAAAGAGTCATTGGGCTTGAAACGTTAGCTCTTTTCTCTCCCTACAGATGCTGCCAGACTTGCTGAGATTTTCCAGCATTTTCTCTTTGGGCTTCCAAAGGGCAGGTGCAGACCCGATGGGCCGAATGGCCTCATTCTGCACTATAAGTATATGATTCCATGAAACAAATGTTTAGAGGCCAGTGCCCCTTCTGCCTGAACCTATCTGAGTTGATGTTGAATGAAGATCAATGTCGGAGAGAATGTCTGTGTTTATTGTGGATTGATTAACATTTGAAACAATGGACGGGATTTTCCGTGCCCCCTAACTCTCTCCCCCATTGCCGTGATTCGCGGTGGCGGAGAATTCCACCCTTGGATGGCGGCAGGATCTTCTGATTCTGTCCCCGGCCCACGGTAGAAATCCCGACAGCAAGAAAGACCGGGAAACTGTGGGCAGAGAGTGAGAGAGCCGCTTTCTGCCAGCGACTGAGCTGCTTGTTGTGAATGGGATGTTGGAGGTAGCATGGTGGCAGGGTTGCTGCCAGACAGTGTAAGGAGACTGATGCTCAGCAGGCACTGAACCACATTAATCCTGCTTCTAATCTTTCTTCCTGAAGGGTCACAATGAGCGAGACTGTCAGCTGAAGGGGAAGAAGTAAATTGTCCAGCCCTGTATCTCCAGGACAGTGCCTATCCACCATGGGAGATGGAGAGAAACCCACCATTGAGAAATCCCACCTGCTGTTTGACACCTTCATTCAGGCTACAACATGTAAAGGCACCTTCAAAGGCTTTCACGACCTGTGTGAGATCCTGGGCATCGGCAAAATCAACTTTCCCAGCTTTTACCCCAAGCTTAAATCCAAACTCAATTACTGGAAAGCAAAAGCACTCTTCTCAAAATTGGACAAACGTGGAAGTCACAAGGACTACAAGAAGAACATCGCCTGTGCCAATACAAAGGTAAAAGCCCCCTTCACATCCTCCAAACACAGCAGCTCAGAAGGCCCCTTGACCCCCTTGTACCATTGGCTTTTTGAAAGACCAGGCGTGCTTGACAAACACATTCAACCACGGCCAATACGTAAATTGAGCTTCTGATCACCATATTGACAAATGTATGAACTTGTCGCAGGTCAGCGTAACATTACCATTCCAGCTTCGGTCCGACAGTGTCCCAGAGAGCAGCCACGGGATGGGAGGTTGGGATATTAAAGGGTTCAGGTACAAACGGGGGCATGTGTGATCAGACTGGATGGGATATTAAAGCTTGCTGAGAGTGAAGGAGTGGATTTAGACTGGGTGGGATATTAAAGGTGTGTGGCGACTGAGGAGAGGGTGGGTTTAGACTGGGTGGGATATTAGAGGTGTGTGGGGACTGAGGGGAGGGTGGGTTTAGACTGGGTGGGATATTAAAGGTGTGTGGGGACTGAGGGGAGGGTGGGTTTAGACTGGGTGGGATATTAAAGGTGTGTGGCGACTGAGGAGAGGGTGGGTTTAGACTGGGTGGGATATTAAAGGCGTGTGGGGACTGAGGTGAGGGTGGGTTTAGACTGGGTGGGATATTAAAGGTGTGTGGGGACTGAGGGGAGGATGGGTTTAGACTGGGTGGGATATTAAAGGTTTGTGGGGACTGAGGAGAGGGTGGGTTTAGACTGAACATAAGAACATAAGAACTAGGAGCAGGAGTAGGCCATCTGGCCCCTCGAGCCTGCTCCGCCATTCAATGAGATCATGGCTGATCTTTTGTGGACTCGGCTCCACTTTCCGGCCCGAACACCATAACCCTTAATCCCTTTATTCTTCAAAAAACTATCTATCTTTACCTTAAAAACATGTAATGAAGGAGCCTCAACTGCTTCACTGGGCAAGGAATTCCAGATTCACAACCCTTTGGGTGAAGAAGTTCCTCCTAAACTCAGTCCTAAATCTACTTCCCCTTATTTTGAGGCTATGCCCCCTAGTTCTGCTTTCACCCGCCAGTGGAAACAACCTGCCCGCATCTATCCTATCTATTCCCTTCATAATTTTAAATGTTTCGATAAGATCCCCCCTCATCCTTCTACAGTCCCAGTCTACTCAACCTCTCCTCGCAATCCAACCCCTTCAGCTCTAGGATTAACCTAGTGAATCTCCTCTGCACACCCTCCAGTGCCAGTACGTCCTTTCTCAAGTAAGGAGACCAAAACTGAACACAATACTCCAGGTGTGGCCTCACTAATACCTTATACAATTGCAGCATAACCTCCCTAGTCTTAAACTCCATCCCTGGATGGGGTGGGATATTTAAGGTGTGTGGCGACTGAGGAACATAGAACATAGAACGATACAGTGCAGTACAGGCCCTTCGGCCCTCGATGTTGCACCGACATGGAAAAAAATCTAAAGGCCATCTAACCTACACTATGCCCTTATCATCCATATGCTTATCCAATAAATTTTTAAATGCCCTCAATGTTGGCGAGTTCACTACTGTTGCAGGTAGGGCATTCCACGGCCTCACCACTCTTTGCGTAAAAAACCCACCTCTGACCTCTGTCCTATATCTATTACCCCTCAATTTAAGGCTATGTCCCCTCGTGCTAGCCACCTCCATCCGCGGGAGAAGGCTCTCGCTGTCCACCCTATCTAACCCTCTGATCATTTTGTATGCCTCTATTAAGTCACCTCTTAACCTTCTTCTCTCTAACGAAAACAACCTCAAGTCCATCAGCCTTTCCTCATAAGATTTTCCCTCCATACCAGGCAACATCCTGGTAAATCTCCTCTGCACCCGTTCCAAAGCTTCCACGTCCTTCCTATAATGAGGCGACCAGAACTGTACGCAATACTCCAAATGCGGCCGTACTAGAGTTTTGTACAACTGCAACATGACCTCATGGCTCCGGAACTCAATCCCTCTACCAATAAAGGCCAACACACCATAGGCCTTCTTCACAACCCTATCAACCTGGGTGGCAACTTTCAGGGATCTATGTACATGGACACCGAGATCCCTCTGCTCATCCACACTACCAAGAATTTTACCATTAGCCAAATATTCCGCATTCCTGTTATTCTTTCCAAAGTGAATCACCTCACACTCCTCCACATTAAACTCCATTTGCCACCTCTCAGCCCAGCTCTTCAGCTTATCTATGTCCCTCTGTAATCTGCAACATCCTTCCGCACTGTCTACAACTCCACCGACTTTAGTGTCGTCTGCAAATTTACTCACCCATCCTTCTGCGCCCTCCTCTAGGTCATTTATAAAAATGACAAACAGCAACGGCCCCAGAACAGATCCTTGTGGTACGCCACTCGTAACTGAACTCCATTCTGAACATTTCCCATCAACTACCACTCTCTGTCTTCTTTCAACTAGCCAATTTCTGATCCACATCTCTAAATCACCCTCAATCCCCAGCCTCCGTATTTTCTGCAATAGACGACCGTGGGGAACCTTATCAAACGCTTTACTGAAATCCATATACACCACATCAACTGCCCTACCCTCGTCTACCTGTTCAGTCACCTTCTCAAAGAACTCAATAAGGTTTGTGAGGCATGACCTACCCTTCACAAAACCATGCTGACTGTCCCTAATCATATTATTCCTATCTAGATGATTATAAATTGTATCTTTTATAATCATCTCCAAGACTTTACCCACCACAGACGTTAGGCTCACCGGCCTATAGTTACCGGGGTTATCTCTACTCCCCTTCTTGAACAAAGGGACCACATTTGCTATCCTCCAGTCCTCTGGCACTATTCCTGTGGCCAATGATGACCTAAAAATCAAAGCCAAAGGCTCAGCAATCTCTTCCCTGGCTTCCCAGAGAATCCTAGGATAAATCCCATCTGGCCCCGGGGACTTATCTATTTTCACCTTGTCCAGAATTGCCAACACTTCTTCCCTACGCACCTCAATGCCATCTATTCTAATAGCCTGGGTCTCAGCATTCTCCTCCACAATATTATCTTTTTCTTGAGTGAATACTGACGAAAAGTATTCATTTAGTATCTCGCTTATCTCCTCAGCCTCCACACACAACTTCCCACCACTGTCCTTGACTGGCCCTACTCTTACCCTAGTCATTCTTTTATTCCTGACATACCTAAAGAAAGCTTTTGGGTTTTCCTTGATCCTACCTGCCAAAGACTTCTCATGTCCCCTCCTTGCTCGTCTCAGCTCTCTCTTTAGATCCTTCCTCGCTTCCTTGTAACTATCAAGCGCCCCAACTGAAACTTCATGCCTCATCTTCACATAGGCCTCCTTCTTCCTCTTAACAAGAGATTCCACTTCTTTGGTAAACCACGGTTCCCTCGCTCGACCCCTTCCTCCCTGCCTGACTGGTACGTACTTATCAAGAACATGCAATAGCTGTTCCTTGAACAAGCTCCACATATCCAGTGTGCCCAACCCTTGCAGCCTACTTCTCCAACCAACACATCCTAAGTCATGTCTAATGGCATCATAATTGCCCTTCCCCCAGCTATAACTCTTGCCCTGTGGGGTATACTTATCCCTTTCCATCACTAATGTAAAGGTCACCGAATTGTGGTCACTGTTTCCAAAGTGCTAACCTACCTCCAGATCTAACACCTGGCCTGGTTCATTACCCAAAACC
Source organism: Scyliorhinus canicula (assembly GCF_902713615.1). Taxonomy (NCBI): domain Eukaryota; kingdom Metazoa; phylum Chordata; class Chondrichthyes; order Carcharhiniformes; family Scyliorhinidae; genus Scyliorhinus; species Scyliorhinus canicula. The sequence goes on along the minus strand of NC_052165.1, from coordinate 85,724,869 downwards.
AAATCCAATGTGGCCTCGCCTCTTGTTGGCCTGTCAACATATTGTGTCAGGAAACCCTCCTGCACACATTGTACAAAGAATGACCCATCTAATGTACTCGAACTATATCTTTTCCAGTCAATATTTGGAAAGTTAAAGTCTCCCATAACAACTACCCTGTTACTTTCGCTCTTTTCCAGAATCATCTTCGCCATACTTTCCTCTACATCCCTAGAACTATTAGGTGGCCTATAGAAAACTCCCAACAGGGTGACCTCTCCTTTCCTGTTTCTAACCTCAGCCCATACTACCTCAGAAGAAGAGTCCCCATCTAGCATCCTTTCCACCACCGTAATACTGTCCTTGACTAGCAGCGCCACACCTCCCCCTCTTTTGTCCCCTTCTCTGAGCTTACTAAAACACCTAAACCCCGGAACCTGCAACAACCATTCCTGTCCCTGCTCTATCCATGTCTCTGAAATGGCCACAACATCGAAGTCCCAGGTACCAACCCATGCTGCCAGTTCCCCTACCTTATTTCGTATACTCCTGGCATTGAAGTAGACCCACTTCAAACCACCTACCTGAACACTGGCACCCTCCTGCGAAGTCAAATCTGTGCTCCTGACCTCTATACTCTCAATCTCCCGTACCCCAAAACTACAATCCAGGTTCCCATGCCCCTGCTGAATTAGTTTAAACCCCCCCAAAGAGCACTAACAAATCTCCCCCCCAGGATATTGGTGCCCCTCAGGTTCAGATGTAGACCATCCTGTCTATAGAGGTCCCACCTTCCCCAGAAAGAGCCCCAGTTATCCAGAAATCTGAATCCCTCCCGCCTGCACCATCCCTGTAGCCACGTGTTTAATTGCTTAGACTGGGTGGGATATTAAAGGGTGCTGGGACTAAGGGGAGGATGGGTTTAGACTGGGTGGGATATTAATGATGTGCAGGGATTGAGGGGAGGATGGGTTTAGACTGGGTGGGATATTAAAGATGTGTGGGGACTGAGGGGAGGATGGGTTTAGACTGGGTGGGATATTAAAGGTGTGTGGGGACTGAGGACAGGGTGGGTTTAGACTGGGTGGGATATTAAAGGTGTGTGGGGATTGAGGGGAGGATGGGTTTAGACTGGGTGGGATATTAAAGGTGTGTGGGGATTGAGGGGAGGATGGGTTTAGACTGGGTGGGATATTAAAGGTGTGTGGGGGCTGAGGGGAGGGTGGGTTTACACTGGGTGGGATATTAAAGATGTGCGGGGACTGAGGGGAGGATAGGTTTAGACTGGGTGGGATATTAAAGGTGTGTGGGGACTGAGGGGAGGGTGGGTTTAGATTGGGTGGGATATTAAAGGTGTGTGGGGACTGAGGGGGGGATGGGTTTAGACTGGGTGGGATATTAAAGGTGTGTGCGGATTGAGGGGAGGATGGGTTTAGACTGGGTGGGATATTAAAGGTGTGTGGGGACTGAGGGGAGGGTGGGTTTAGACTGGGTGGGATATTAAAGGTGTTTGGGGACTAAGGGGAGGATGGGTTTAGACTGGGTTGGATATTTATACACTGCAATTTGTCCAGTCTAATTGTGCACTGGAATCTGTCCACTGATTGTGCACTGGAATCTGTCAAGTCTGATTGTGCACTGGAATCTGTCCAGTCTGATTGTGCACTGGAATCTGTCAAGTCTGATTGTGCACTGGAATCTGTCAAGTCTGATTGTGCACTGGAATCTGTCCAGTCTGATTGTGCACTGGAATCTGTCCAGTCTGATTGTGCACTGGAATCTGTCAAGTCTGATTGTGCACTGGAATCTGTCCAGTCTGATTGTGCACTGGAATCTGTCCAGTCTGATTGTGCACTGGAATCTGTCCAGTCTGATTGTGCGCTGGAATCTGTCCAGTCTGATTGTACGCAGCAATCACTCCAGTCTGATTGTACGCAGCAATCTGTCCAGTCTGATTGTACGCAGCAATCTGTCCAGTCTGATTAGAACAAAGAAAAATACAGTACATGAACAGGCCCTTCGGCCCTCCAAACCTGTACCGATCATGATACCAACCTTTGCCAAAACCCTCAGCACTTCCTTGTGCCGTATCCCTCTATCCCCATCCTATCAATGTGTTTGTCAAGATGCCTTTTGAACGCCGTTAATGTATCTACTTCCACAACCTCCCCTGGCATCGTGTTCAAGGCACTCACCACCCTCTGTGTAAAACTCCTGCCTCGCACATCTCCTCTAAACTTTGCCCCATGGACCTTAAACCTATGGCCCCCCACCCTGGGAAAGAGTGCCTGCCCATCCACTCTATCCATACTCTTAATAATCTTGTAGACCTCTATCAGGTCACCCCATAACCTCTGCCTTTCTAATGAAAACAATCCATGTCTATTCAGCCTCTCCACATAGCCAATACCCTCAGACAAGGCAACATCCTGGTAAACGTCCTCTGCACCCTCTCCAAAGCCTCCACATCCTTCTGGTATGATCAGAATTGTGCGTAATATTCCAAGTGCGGCCTTACCAAGGTTCTATACAACTCTGGCATGACTTGCCAGTTTTTATACTCGATGCCCCGTCCAATGAAGGCAAGCATTCCGTTTCCTTTCTTGAGTACCTTATCTACTTGTGTTGCCACCTTCAAAGATCTGTGGACTTGCACGTCCAGATCTCTCTGACTTTCTTTATTCCTAATAGTTTAACCATTTGTGGTATATTTCCCCTCTATGTTAGACCTACCAAAATGCATCACCTCACATTTATCCGGATTAAACTCCATTTGCCATTTCTCTGCCCAAGTCTCCAACCTATCTATGTCCTGCTGTATCCTCTGACAATCCTCAACACTATCTGCCTCTCCACCAACCTTGGTGTCATCCACAAACTTACTAATCAAACCGGCTACATTTTCCTCCAAATCCTTTATGTACACCACAAACCACAGAGGCCCGAGCACAGATCCCTGCGAAACACCACTAGTCACAATCTTCCATTCAGGAAAACACCCTTGTACTGCTACCCTTTGCCTTCTGTGACCGAGCCAGTTCTATATCCATCTTACCACCTCACCTCTGATCCCGTGTGACTGCACCTTTTGTACCAGTCTGCCATAAGAGACCTTGTCAAAGGCTTTACTGAAGTGCATGTAAACAACATCCACCGTTCTCCCCTCATCAATCATCTTTGTCACCTCCTCAAAAAACTCGGTCAAGTTAGTGAGGCACAACCTCCCCTTCACAAAACCATCCTGTCTTTGACTTATGAGTCCATTTGTTTCCAAATGGGTATAAATCCTGTCCCTGAGAATTCACTCCAATAATTTAGCTACTACTGACGTGAGGCTCACCGGCCTATAGTTTCCAGGATTATCCCTGCTACCTTTCTGAAACAGCGGTACCACATTAGGTATTCTCCAGTCCTCTGGGATCTCACCTGTAGCCAATGAGGATACAAAGATGTCAGTCAAGGCCCCAGCAATTTTCTCCCTTGCTTCCCTCAGTATTCTGGGATAAATCCCATCTGGACCAGGATTCATATCTACCTTAATAACTTTTAAAAAACCCAATACCTCCTCCTTTTCGATGTTAACATGATCCAGACTCTCCACACACCCTATCCAAGAATCAACTTCCACAAAGTCCTGATCATCCTCTTGCTTTTAACATATGAATAAAAAGCTTTGGGATTTACCTTAATCCTATTTTCCAAGGACTTTTCATGACCCCTCCTAGCCCTCCTAATTTCCCCCTTCATTACCTTCCTACTTTCTTTATACTCAAGGGTTTCGACTGTCCCCACCCTTTTAGATCGTACAAAAGTCTCTTTTTTTCTTTTTGACGAGGTTCACAATATCCCTCGTTATCCAAGGCTCCCTAAACATCCCATACTTATCCTTCATTCTCTCAGGAACGTGACTTTCCTGAATCCTAATCAATTGTCGCTTGAAAGACTCCCACATGTCCGATGTTGATTTATTATCCAACAGACGCACCCAATCCAAATTCTTCAATTCCTGTCTAATGTTAACGTAATTTACCTTTCCCCAGTTTAGCACCTTAACGCGAGGGTTACCCTCAGCCCTGTCCAAAAGTGCCCTAAAACCTATGGAATTGTGGTCACTACTCCCAAAATATTCCCCTACTGAAACCTCAACCACCTGTCTACGTTCATTCCCCAATACCAGGTCCAGTACTGCCCCTTCTCTAGTCGGACTATCTACATATTGCATCAAGAAGGCTCCCTGGATACACCTTAAAAACTCTGCCCCATCCAAAGCCCGAGCACTAAGTGAGTCCCAGTCAATATAGGGGAAATTAAAATCCCTGACCACAACAACCCTGTTACTTTTGCACCTATCCAAAATCTCTCTGCCTACTCCTCTATCTCTTGTTGGCAGTTGGGGGATCTGTAATAAACGCCCAATAATGTGATTGTCCCTTTCCTGTTCCTGAGCTCTACCCAGATTGCCTCATTGTATGAGCCCTCCAAGGTGTCCTCCCGTAGAACGGCTAGAATATTCTCCTTAATCAGTAATGCTACTCCTCCACCCCTTTTACATCAATTTCTATCTCACAGGAAGCATCTATATCTTCCAACGTTCAGCTGCCAATCCTGCCCTTCCGTTTTTAAAATCTTATTTTTATTTATTTTTAAAAATAAATTTAGAGTACCAAATTAATTTTTTCCAATTAAGGGGCAATTTAGCATGGCCAATCCACCTACCCTGCACATCTTTGGGTTGTGGGGGCGAAACCCACGGAAACACGGGAGGAATGTGCAAACTCCACACGGACATGCCTAACTAATTTAGTGGAATTTTTTGAGGACATTACCAGTGCAGTAGATAACGGGGAGCCGATGGATGTGGTAGATCTGGATTTCCAGAAAGCCTTTGACAAGGTGCCACACAAAAGGTTGCTGCATAAGATAAAGATGCATGGCATTAAGGGTAAAGTAGTAGCATGGATAGAGGATTGGTTAATTAATAGAAAGCAAAGAGTTGGGATAAATGGGTGTTTCTCTGGTTGGCAATCAGTAGCTAGTGGTGTCCCTCAGGGATCCGTGTTGGGCCCACAATTGTTCACAATTTACATTGATGATTTGGAGTTGGGGACCAAGGGCAATGTGTCCAAGTTTGCAGATGACACTAAGATGAGTGGTAAAGCGAAAAGTGCAGAGGATACTGGAAGTCTGCAGAGGGATTTGGATAGGTTAATTGAATGGGCTCGGGTCTGGCAGATGGAATACAATGTTGACAAATGTGAGGTTATCCATTTCGGTAGGAATAACAGCAAACGGGATTATTATTTAAACCATAAAATATTAAAGCATGCCGCTGTTCAGAGAGACTTGGGTGTGCTAGTGCATGAGTCACAGAAGGTTGGTTTACAAGTGCAACAGGTGATTAAGAAGGCAAATGGAATTTTGTCCTTCATTGCTAGAGGGATGGAGTTTAAGACTAGGGAGGTTATGTTGCAATTGTATAAGGTGTTAGTGCGGCCACACCTGGAGTATTGTGTTCAGTTTTGGTCTCCTTACTTGAGAAAGGACATACTGGCACTGGAGGGTGTGCAGAGGAGATTCACTAGGTTAATCCCAGAGCTGAAGGGGTTGGATTATGAGGAGAGGTTGAGTAGACTGGGACTGTACTCGTTGGAATTTAGAAGGATGAGGGGGGATCTTATAGAAACATTTAAAATTATGAAGGGAATAGATAGGATAGATGCGGGCAGGTTGTTTCCACTGGCGGGTGACAGCAGAACTAGGGGGCATAGCCTCAAAATAAGGGGAAGTAGATTTAGGACTGAGTTTAGGAGGAACTTCTTCACCCAAAGGGTTGTGAATCTATGGAATTCCTTGCCCAGTGAAGCAGTTGAGGCTCCTTCATTACATGTTTTTAAGGTAAAGATAGATAGTTTTTTGAAGAATAAAGGGATTAAGGGTTATGGTGTTCGGGCAGGAAAGTGGAGCTGAGTCCACAAAAGATCAGCCATGATCTAATTGAATGGCGGAGCAGGCTCGAGGGGCCAGATGGCCTACTTCTGCTCCTAGTTCTTATGTTCTTATGTTCTTATGTTTAGGGCAGCACGGTAGCATTGTGGATAGCGCAATCGCTTCACAGCTCCAGGGTCCCAGGTTCGATTCCGGCTTGGGTCACCATCTGTGTGGAGTCTGCACGTCCTCCCCGTGTGTGCGTGGGTTTCCTGCGGGTGCTCCGGCTTCCTCCCACAGTCCAAAGATGTGCAGGTTAGGTGGATTGGCCATGATAAATTGCCATTAGTGTCCAACATTAGTGTTGGGTGGGGTTACTGGGGTTACTGGGTTATGGGGATAGGGTGGAGTTGTTGACGTTGGGTAGGGTCCTCTTTCCAAGAGCTGGTGCAGACTCGATGGGCTGAATGGCCTCCTTCTGTACTGTAAATTCTATGATTCTATGATTCATCTGCCTTACCCACTATACTTCTGGTATTGAAACAAATACACTTCAAACCACTGGTTTTGAGCAGGCAGGGTGATGTTCTCTTATTTTTGTTCCCTATTTTCCCTTCAGTTATGACACATTCTAAGTTAACATTCGAAGTTCACCCAAAGGGTTGTGAACCTCTGGAATTCCTTGCCCAGTGAAGCAGTTGAGGCTCCTTCATTAAATGTTTTTAATTTGCTCAGTCTGATTACAAACTGGAATCTTTGCAGTCTGATTGTACACTGGAATCTGTCCAGTCTGATTGCACACTGGAATCTGTCCAGTCTGATTGTACACTGGAATCTGTCCAGTCTAATTGTACACTGCAATCTGTCCAGTCTGGTTGTACATTGGAATCTGTCCAGTCAGATTGTACACTGCAATCTGTCCAGTCTGATTGTACATTGGAATCAGTCCAGTCTGATTGTACATTGGAATCTGTACAGTCCGATTGTACATTGGAATCAGTCCAGTTTGATTGTACATTGGAATCAGTCCAGTCTGATTGTACATTGGAATCAGTCCAGTCTGATTGTACATTGGAATCAGTCCAGTCAGATCGTGCACTGGAATCTGTCCAGTCTGATTGTACAGTGGAATTTATCCAGTTAGATTGTGCACTGGAATCTGTCCAGTCAGATTGTGCATAGGAATTTGTCCAGTCAGATTGTACGGTGGAATCTGTCCAGTCTGATTGCACACTGGAATCTGTCCAGTCTGATTGTACACTGGAATCTGTCCAGTCTGATTGCACATTGCAATCTGTCCAGTGTGATTGTACATTAGAATCACTCCAGTCTGATTGTACATTGCAATCTGTCCTGTCTGATTGTAGACTGGAATCTTTCCAGTCTTACTGTACACTGGAATCTGTCCAGTCTGATTGCACACTAGAATCTGTCCAGTCTGATTGCACACTGGATTCTGTTCAGTCTGATTGCACTCTGGAATCTGTCCAGTCTGATTACACTGTAATCTGTCCATTCTGATTGCAGAATGCAATCTGTCGAGTCTTATTGCAGACTGGAATCTGTCCAGTCAGATTGCACACTGGAATCTGTCCAGTCAGATTGCACACTGGAATCTGTCCAGTCAGATTGCACACTGGAATCTGTCCAGTCAGATTGTGCACAGGAATCTGTCCAGTCAGATTGTACGATGGAATCTGTCCAGTCTGATTGCACACTGGAATCTGTCCAGTCCGATTGTACACTGGAATCTGTCCAGTCTGATTGTACCCTGGCATCTGTCCAGTCTGATTGTACATTGCAATCTGTCCAGTCTGATTGTACATTGGAATCACTCCAGTCTGATTGTTCATTGGAATCTGTCCAGTCTGATTGCACACTGGAATCTGTCCAGTCTGATTGCACACTGGATTCTGTTCACTCTGATTGCACTCTGGAATCTGTCCAGTCTGATTGCACACTGAAATCTGTCCAGTCTGATTGCAGAATGGAATCTATGGAGTCTGGTTGCAGAATGGAATCTGTCGAGTCTTATTGCAGACTGGAATCTGTCCAGTCAGATTGCACACTGGAATCTGTCCAATCAGATTGCGCACTTAAATCTGTCCAGTCAGATTGTGCATCGGAATCTGTCCCGTCAGATCGTACAGTGGAATCTGTCCAGCCTGATTGAACACTGGAATCTGTCCAGCCTGACTGTACACTGCAATCTGTCTAGTCCGAATGTACACTGGCATCTGTCCAGTCTGATTGCACATTGCAATCTGTCCAGTCTGATTGTACATTAGAATCACTCCAGTCTGATTGTACACTGGAATCTGTCCAGTCCGATTGCACACTGGAATCTGTCCAGTCAGATTGCACACTGGAATCTGTCCAGTCCGATTGCACACTGGAATCTGTCCAGTCAGATTGCACGCTGGAATCTGTCCAGTCAGATTGCACACTTAAATCTGTCCAGTTAGATTGTGCACAGGAATCTGTCCAGCCTGACTGTACGCTGCAATCTGTCTAGTCCGAATGTACACTGGAAACTGTCCAGTCTGATTGTACATTGCAATCTGTCCAGTCTGGTTGTACATTGGAATCTATCCAGTCTGATTGCACACTGGAATCTGTCCAGTTCAATTGCACACTGGAATCTGTCCAGTCTGATTGTACACTGGAATCTGTCCAGTCCGATGGTACACTGCAATCTGTCCAGTCTGATTGTACATTGGAATCTGTCCAGTCTGATTGTACACTGCAATCTACCCAGTCTGATTGTACATTGGAATCAGCCCAGTCTGATTGTACATTTGAATCAGTCCAGTCTGATTGTACACTGGAATCTGTCCAGTCTGATTGCACACTGGCATCTGTTCAGTCTGATTGCACACTGGAATCTGTCCAGTCTGATTGCACACTGGAATCTGTCCAGTCTGATTGCACACTGGAATCTGTCCTGTCTGATTGTACACTGAAATCTGTGTTGTCTGATTGCACACTGGAATCTGTCCAGTCTGATTGCACACTGGAATCTGTGTTGTCTGATTGCACACTGGAATCTGTCCAGTCTGATTTCAGAATGGAATCTGTCGAGTCTTATTGCAGACTGGAATCTGTCCAGTCAGATTGAACACTGGAATCTGTCCAGTCAGATTGTGCATGGGAATCTGTCCAGTCAGATTGTGCATAGGAATCTGTCCAGTCAGTTTGTACAGTGGAATCTGTCCAGTCTGTTTGTAGAATGGAATTTGTCCAGTCAGATTGTACTGTGGAATTTGTTCAGTCTGATTGTACACTGCAATCTGTCTAATCTGATTGTACACTGGAATCTGTCCTGTCTAATTGTACACTGCAATCTATCCAGTCTGATTGTACTATTGGAATCAGTCCAGTCTGATTGTACATTGGAATCAGTCCAGTCTGATGTACATTGGAATCTGTCCTGTCTGATTGTACACTGTAATCTGTCCAGTCTGATTGTACAGTGGAATTTGACCTGTCTTATTGTACACTGGAATTTCTCAGTCTGATTGTAAACTGGAACCTGTCCAGTCTGATTGCACACTGGATTCTGTTCACTCTGATTGCACTCCGGAATCTGTCCAGTCTGATTGCACACTGAAATCTGTCCAGTCTGATTGCACACTGGAATCTGTCCAGTCCGATTGCACACTGGAATCTGTCCAGTCAGATTGCACGCTGGAATCTGTCCAGTCAGATTGCACACTTAAATCTGTCCAGTCAGATTGTGCACAGGAATCTGTCCAGCCTGACTGTACGCTGCAATCTGTCTAGTCCGTATGTACACTGGAAACTGTCCAGTCTGATTGTACATTGCAATCTGTCCACTCTGGTTGTACATTGGAATCTATCCAGTCTGATTGCACACTGGAATCTGTCCAGTTCAATTGCACACTGGAATCTGTCCAGTCTGATTGTACACTGGAATCTGTCCAGTCCGATGGTACACTGCAATCTGTCCAGTCTGATTGTACATTGGAATCTGTCCAGTCTGATTGTACACTGCAATCTACCCAGTCTGATTGTACATTGGAATCAGCCCAGTCTGATTGTACATTTGAATCAGTCCAGTCTGATTGTACACTGGAATCTGTCCAGTCTGATTGCACACTGGCATCTGTTCAGTCTGATTGCACACTGGAATCTGTCCAGTCTGATTGCACACTGGAATCTGTCCAGTCTGATTGCACACTGGAATCTGTCCTGTCTGATTGTACACTGAAATCTGTGTTGTCTGATTGCACACTGGAATCTGTCCAGTCTGATTGCACACTGGAATCTGTGTTGTCTGATTGCACACTGGAATCTGTCCAGTCTGATTTCAGAATGGAATCTGTTGAGTCTTATTGCAGACTGGAATCTGTCCAGTCAGATTGAACACTGGAATCTGTCCAGTCAGATTGTGCATGGGAATCTGTCCAGTCAGATTGTGCATAGGAATCTGTCCAGTCAGTTCGTACAGTGGAATCTGTCCAGTCTGTAGAATGGAATTTGTCCAGTCAGATTGTACTGTGGAATTTGTTCAGTCTGATTGTACACTGCAATCTGTCTAATCTGATTGTACACTGGAATCTGTCCTGTCTAATTGTACACTGCAATCTATCCAGTCTGATTGTACATTGGAATCAGTCCAGTCTGATTGTACATTGGAATCAGTCCAGTCTGATGTACATTGGAATCTGTCCTGTCTGATTGTACACTGTAATCTGTCCAGTCTGATTGTACAGTGGAATTTGACCTGTCTTATTGTACACTGGAATTTCTCAGTCTGATTGTAAACTGGAACCTGTCCAGTCTGATTGCAGAATGGAATCTGTCCAGTCTGATTCTGCACTGGAATCTGTCCAGTCTGATTCTGCACTGGAATCTGTCCAGTCTGATTGTACACTGGAATCTGTCCAGTCTGATTCTGCACTGGAATCTGTCCAGTCTGATTCTGCACTGGAACCTGTCCAGTCTGATTGCACACTGGAATCTGTCCAGTCTGATTCTGCACTGGAATCTGTCCAGTCTGATTCTGCACTGGAATCTGTCCAGTCTGATTCTGCACTGGAATCTGTCCAGTCTGATTGTACACTGGAATCTGTCCAGTCTGATTGTACACTGGAATCTGTCCAGTCTGATTGTACACTGGAATCTGTGCAGTCTGTTGGTACTGGAATTTGCCCAGTCTGTTTGTACACTGGAATCTGTCCAGTCTGATTGTACACTGGAATCTGTCCAGTCTGATTGTACACTGGAATCTGTCCAGTCTGTTGGTACTGGAATTTGCCCAGTCTGTTTGTACACATGCAAGACGATACTTTGAATGAGAGTCTTTGCCGAAAATAAAATCTTTACAGGTCCAGATGGAGCAACTGGAGAGAGGGATAATCACAGGTTAAATAGGTGTGAATTGTCTCAAGCCAGGACAGTTGTTGGGATTTCGCAAGCCCAGGCCAGATGGTGGGGAGGTGAATGTAAATTTATTGGACTTATTTACCTGCAAAGACTCGCATTCAAAGTATCGTCTTGCATCATTGACTTTGTCTATATATGTGGTCCTGGAACGCACTTCTTCATTCACCTGAGGACGGAGCTGCACTCTAAAAGCTAGTGATTCAAAACAAACCTGTTGTATCTTAACCTGCAGTTGTAAGACTTCTTACTCCAATGTCTGCATCTCCACATCATGCCTGTACACTGGAATCTGTCCAGTTATTTGTACACTGGAATCTGTCCAGTCTGTCTGTAAACTAGAATCTCTCCAGTCTGATTGTACACTCTAATCTTTTCAATGTCTTTGTGCAATGGAATGTGTTTAGTCTGATTGTACACTGGAATCTGTCCAGTCTGATTGCACACTGGAATCTGTCCAGTCTGATTGTACGCTGTTACCTGCCCAGACTGATTGTACACTGGAATCTGTCCAGTCTGATTGCACACTGGAATCTGTCCAGTCTGATTGTACACTGGAATCTGTCCAGTCTGATTGTACACTGCAATCTGTCCAGTCTGGTTGTACATTGGAATCTGTCCAGTCAGATTGTACACTGAAATCTGTCCAGTCTGATTGTACATTGGCATCAATCCAGTCTGATTGTACATTGGAATCTGTACAGTCCGATTGTACATTGGAATCAGTCCAGTTTGATTGTACATTGGAATCAGTCCAGTCTGATTTTACATTGGAATCAGTCCAGTCTGATTGTACATTGGAATCAGTCCAGTCAGATCGTGCACTGGAATCTGTCCAGTCTGATTGTACAGTGGAATTGATCCAGTTAGATTGTGCACTGGAATCTGTCCAGTCAGATAGTGCATAGGAATTTGTCCAGTCAGATTGTACGGTGGAATCTGTCCAGTCTGATTGTACACTGGAATCTGTCCAGTCTGATTGCACATTGCAATCTGTCCAGTGTGATTGTACATTAGAATCACTCCAGTCTGATTGTACATTGCAATCTGTCCTGTCTGATTGTAGACTGGAATCTTTCCAGTCTTACTGTACACTGGAATCTGTCCAGTCTGATTGCACACTGGAATCTGTCCAGTCTGATTGCACACTGGATTCTGTTCAGTCTGATTGCACTCTGGAATCTGTCCAGTCTGATTACACACTGTAATCTGTCCATTCTGATTGCACACTGAAATCTGTCTTGTCTGATTGCACACTGGAATCTGTCCAGTCAGATTGAACACTGGAATCTGTCCAGTCAGATTGTGCATGGGAATCTGTCCAGTCTAATTGTACACTGCAATCTGTCTAATCTGATTGTACACTGGAATCTGTCCAGTCCGATTGTGCATGGGAATCTGTCCAGTCTAATTGTACACTGCAATCTGTCTAATCTGATTGTACACTGGAATCTGTCCAGTCTGATTGTACACTGGAATCTGTGCAGTCTGTTGGTACTGGAATTTGCCCAGTCTGTTTGTACACTGGAATCTGTCCAGTCTGATTGTACACTGGAATCTGTCCAGTCTGATTGTACACTGGAATCTGTCCAGTCTGTTGGTACTGGAATTTGCCCAGTCTGTTTGTACACATGCAAGACGATACTTTGAATGAGAGTCTTTGCCGAAAATAAAATCTTTACAGGTCCAGATGGAGCAACTGGAGAGAGGGATAATCACAGGCTAAAGAGGTGTGAATTGTCTCAAGCCAGGACAGTTGTTGGGATTTCGCAAGCCCAGGCCAGATGGTGGGGAGGTGAATGTAAATTTATTGGACTTATTTACCTGCAAAGACTCGCATTCAAAGTATCGTCTTGCATCATTGACTTTGTCTATATATGTGGTCCTGGAACGCACCTCTTCATTCACCTGAGGACGGAGCTGCACTCTAAAAGCTAGTGATTCAAAACAAACCTGTTGTATCTTAACCTGCAGTTGTAAGACTTCTTACTCCAATGTCTGCATCTCCACATCATGCCTGTACACTGGAATCTGTCCAGTTATTTGTACACTGGAATCTGTCCAGTCTGTCTGTAAACTAGAATCTCTCCAGTCTGATTGTACACTCTAATCTTTTCAATGTCTTTGTGCAATGGAATGTGTTTAGTCTGATTGTACACTGGAATCTGTCCAGTCTGATTGCACACTGGAATCTGTCCAGTCTGATTGTACGCTGTTACCTGCCCAGACTGATTGTACACTGGAATCTGTCCAGTCTGATTGCACACTGGAATCTGTCCAGTCTGATTCTGCACTGGAATCTGTCCAGTCTGATTGTACACTGGAATCTGTCCAGTCTGATTCTGCACTGGAATCTGTCCAGTCTGATTCTGCACTGGAACCTGTCCAGTCTGATTGCACACTGGAATCTGTCCAGTCTGATTCTGCACTGGAATCTGTCCAGTCTGATTCTGCACTGGAATCTGTCCAGTCTGATTGTACACTGGAATCTGTCCAGTCTGATTGTACACTTGAATCTGTCCAGTCTGATTGTACACTGGAATCTGTGCAGTCTGTTGGTACTGGAATTTGCCCAGTCTGTTTGTACACTGGAATCTGTCCAGTCTGATTGTACACTGGAATCTGTCCAGTCTGATTGTACACTGGAATCTGTCCAGTCTGTTGGTACTGGAATTTGCCCAGTCTGTTTGTACACATGCAAGACGATACTTTGAATGAGAGTCTTTGCCGAAAATAAAATCTTTACAGGTCCAGATGGAGCAACTGGAGAGAGGGATAATCACAGGTTAAAGAGGTGTGAATTGTCTCAAGCCAGGACAGTTGTTGGGATTTCGCAAGCCCAGGCCAGATGGTGGGGAGGTGAATGTAAATTTATTGGACTTATTTACCTGCAAAGACTCGCATTCAAAGTATCGTCTTGCATCATTGACTTTGTCTATATATGTGGTCCTGGAACGCACCTCTTCATTCACCTGAGGACGGAGCTGCACTCTAAAAGCTAGTGATTCAAAACAAACCTGTTGTATCTTAACCTGCAGTTGTAAGACTTCTTACTCCAATGTCTGCATCTCCACATCATGCCTGTAAACTGGAATCTGTCCAGTTATTTGTACACTGGAATCTGTCCAGTCTGTCTGTAAACTAGAATCTCTCCAGTCTGATTGTACACTCTAATCTTTTCAATGTCTTTGTGCAATGGAATGTGTTTAGTCTGATTGTACACTGGAATCTGTCCAGTCTGATTGCACACTGGAATCTGTCCAGTCTGATTGTACGCTGTTACCTGCCCAGACTGATTGTACACTGGAATCTGTCCAGTCTGATTGCACACTGGAATCTGTCCAGTCTGATTGTACACTGGAATCTGTCCAGTCTGATTGTACACTGCAATCTGTCCAGTCTGGTTGTACATTGGAATCTGTCCAGTCAGATTGTACACTGAAATCTGTCCAGTCTGATTGTACATTGGCATCAATCCAGTCTGATTGTACATTGGAATCTGTACAGTCTGATTGTACATTGGAATCAGTCCAGTTTGATTGTACATTGGAATCAGTCCAGTCTGATTGTACATTGGAATCAGTCCAGTCTGATTGTACATTGGAATCAGTCCAGTCAGATCATGCACTGGAATCTGTCCAGTCTGATTGTACAGTGGAATTGATCCAGTTAGATTGTGCACTGGAATCTGTCCAGTCAGATAGTGCATAGGAATTTGTCCAGTCAGATTGTACGGTGGAATCTGTCCAGTCTGATTGTACACTGGAATCTGTCCAGTCTGATTGCACATTGCAATCTGTCCAGTGTGATTGTACATTAGAATCACTCCAGTCTGATTGTACATTGCAATCTGTCCTGTCTGATTGTAGACTGGAATCTTTCCAGTCTTACTGTACACTGGAATCTGTCCTGTCTGATTGCACACTGGAATCTGTCCAGTCTGATTGCACACTGGATTCTGTTCAGTCTGATTGCACTCTGGAATCTGTCCAGTCTGATTACACACTGTAATCTGTCCATTCTGATTGCACACTGAAATCTGTCTTGTCTGATTGCACACTGGAATCTGTCCAGTCTGATTTCAGAATGGAATCTGCCGAGTCTTATTGCAGACTGGAATCTGTCCAGTCAGATTGAACACTGGAATCTGTCCAGTCAGATTGTGCATGGGAATCTGTCCAGTCTAATTGTACACTGCAATCTGTCTAATCTGATTGTACACTGGAATCTGTCCAGTCCGATTGTGCATGGGAATCTGTCCAGTCTAATTGTACACTGCAATCTGTCTAATCTGATTGTACACTGGAATCGATCCAGTCCGATTGCACACTGGAATCTGTCCAGTCTGATTGTACATTGGAATCTGTCTAATCTGATTGTACACTGGAATCTGTCCAGTCCGATTGCACACTGGAATCTATCCAGTCTAATTGTACAGTGGAATCTGTCCAGTCAGATCGTGCACTGGAATCTGTCCAGTCTAATTGTACAATGGGATTTATCCAGTTAGATTGTGCACTGGAATCTGTCCAGTCAGATTGTGCATAGGAATTTGTCCAGTCAGATTGTACGGTGGAATCTGTCCAGTCTGATTGCACACTGGAATCTGTCCAGTCTGATTGTTCACTGGAATCTGTCCAGTCTGATTGTACACTGGCATCTGTCCAGTCTGATTGCACATTGCAATCTGTCCAGTCTGATTGTACATTAGAATCACTCCAGTCTGATTGTACATTGCAATCTGTCCTGTCTGATTGTAGACTGGAATCTTTCCAGTCTTACTGTACACTGGAATCTGTCCAGTCTGATTGCACACTGGAATCTGTCCAGTCAGATTGTACACTGGAATCTGTCCAGTCTGATTGTACCCTGGCATCTGTCCAGTGTGATTGTACATTGGAATCACTCCAATCTGATTGTTCATTGGGATCTGTCCTGTCTGATTGCACACTGGACTCTGTTCACTCTGATTGCACTCCGGAATCTGTCCAGTCTGATTGCAGAATGGAATCTGTCGAGTCGGGTTGCAGAATGGAATCTGTCCAGTCAGATTGCACACTTAAATCTGTCCAGTCAGATTGTGCACAGGAATCTGTCCAGTCTGATTGCACACTGGAATCTGTCCAGCCTGACTGTACACTGGAATCTGTCCAGTCAGATTGTGCATAGGAATTTCTCCAGTCAGATTGTACGGTGGAATCTGTCCAGTCTGATTGCACACTGGCATCTGTCCAGTCTGATTGTTCACTGGCATCTGTCCAGTCCGAATGTACACTGGAAACTGTCCAGTCTGATTGTACTATGGAATTTGTTCAGTCTGATTGTACATTGCAATCTGTCAAGTCTGGTTGTACATTGGAATCTATCCAGTCTGATTGCACACTGGAATCTGTCCAGTTCAATTGCACACTGCAATATGTCCAGTATGATTGTACACTGGAATCTGTCCAGTCTGATTGTACACTGGAATCTGTCCAGTCCGATGGTACACTGCAATCTGTCCAGTCTGATTGTACACTGCAATCTGTCCAGTGTGATTGTACATTGGAATCAGTCCAGTCTGATTGCACATTGGAATCAGTCCAGTCTGATTGTACATTGGAATCTGTCCTGTCTGATTGTACACTGTAATCTATCCAGTCTGATTGTACAGTGGAATTTGACCTGTCTGATTGTACACTGGAATTTCTCAGTCTGATTGTAAACTGGAACCTGTCTAGTCTGTTTGCACACTGGAATCTGTCCAGTCTGATCGCACACTGGAATCTGTCCAGTCTGATTGCACACTGGAATCTGGCCAGTCTGATTGTACACTGGAATATGAAATGAAATGGAAATGAAATGAAAATTGCTTATTGTCACGAGTAGGCTTCAATGAAGTTACTGTGAAAACCCCTAGTTGCCACATTCCGGCGCCTGTTCGGGGTGGGGGTCTGTTACGAGAATCGAACCGTGCTGCAGGCCTGCCTTCATCTGCTTTCAAAGCCAGCGATTTAGCCCAGTGTGTTAAACAGCCATTATTGTGCTAAACAGCCCCTATATGTCCTGTCCTATTGTACACTTGAAACTGTCCAGTCTGATTGTACATTGGAATCTGTCCAGTCTGATTATACACTGCAATCTGTCCAGTCAGATTGTATACTCGAATCTGTCCAGTCTGATTGCACACTGGAATCTGTCCAGTCTGATTGCACACTGGAATTTTTGCAGTCTTACTGTACACTGGAATCTGTCCAGTCTGATTGTACACTGGAATCTGTTCAGTCTGACTACACACTGGAAACTGTTCAGTCTGATTGCACACTAGAATCTGTCCAGTCTGATTGCACACTGAAATCTGTCTAGCCTGATTGCACACTGTAATCTGTCCAGTCTGATTGCAAAATGGAATCTGTCGGGTTTTATTGCAAACTGGAATCTGTCCAGTCAGCCTGTACACTGAACTCTGTCCAGTCAGATTGTGCACAGGAAACTGTCCAGTCAGATCGTACAGTGGAATCTGTTCAGCCTGATTGTACTCTGCAATCTGTCCAGTCCGAATGTACACTGGAAACTGTTCAGTCTGATTGTACATTGGAATCTGTCCAGTCTGATTGTAGATTTCAATCTGTCCAGTCTGATTGTACACTGTAATCTGTCCAGTCTGAGTGCACACTGGAATCTGTCCAGGCCGATTGCACACTGGAATCTGTCCAGTCTGATTGTACACTGGAATCTGTCCAGTCCGATTGCACACTGGAATCTGTCCAGTCTAATTGTACACTGCAATCTGTCTAATCTGATTGTACACTGGAATCTGTCCAGTCTGATTGTACACTGGAATCTGTGCAGTCTGTTGGTACTGGAATTTGCCCAGTCTGTTTGTACACTGGAATCTGTCCAGTCTGATTGTACACTGGAATCTGTCCAGTCTGATTGTACACTGGAATCTGTCCAGTCTGTTGGTACTGGAATTTGCCCAGTCTGTTTGTACACATGCAAGACGATACTTTGAATGAGAGTCTTTGCCGAAAATAAAATCTTTACAGGTCCAGATGGAGCAACTGGAGAGAGGGATAATCACAGGTTAAATAGGTGTGAATTGTCTCAAGCCAGGACAGTTGTTGGGATTTCGCAAGCCCAGGCCAGATGGTGGGGAGGTGAATGTAAATTTATTGGACTTATTTACCTGCAAAGACTCGCATTCAAAGTATCGTCTTGCATCATTGACTTTGTCTATATATGTGGTCCTGGAACGCACCTCTTCATTCACCTGAGGACGGAGCTGCACTCTAAAAGCTAGTGATTCAAAACAAACCTGTTGTATCTTAACCTGCAGTTGTAAGACTTCTTACTCCAATGTCTGCATCTCCACATCATGCCTGTACACTGGAATCTGTCCAGTTATTTGTACACTGGAATCTGTCCAGTCTGTCTGTAAACTAGAATCTCTCCAGTCTGATTGTACACTCTAATCTTTTCAATGTCTTTGTGCAATGGAATGTGTTTAGTCTGATTGTACACTGGAATCTGTCCAGTCTGATTGCACACTGGAATCTGTCCAGTCTGATTGTACGCTGTTACCTGCCCAGACTGATTGTACACTGGAATCTGTCCAGTCTGATTGCACACTGGAATCTGTCCAGTCTGATTGTACACTGGAATCTGTCCAGTCTGATTGTACACTGCAATCTGTCCAGTCTGGTTGTACATTGGAATCTGTCCAGTCAGATTGTACACTGAAATCTGTCCAGTCTGATTGTACATTGGCATCAATCCAGTCTGATTGTACATTGGAATCTGTACAGTCTGATTGTACATTGGAATCAGTCCAGTTTGATTGTACATTGGAATCAGTCCAGTCTGATTGCACATTGGAATCAGTCCAGTCTGATTGTACATTGGAATCAGTCCAGTCAGATTGTGCACTGGAATCTGTCCAGTCAGATAGTGCATAGGAATTTGTCCAGTCAGATTGTACGGTGGAATCTGTCCAGTCTGATTGTACACTGGAATCTGTCCAGTCTGATTGCACATTGCAATCTGTCCAGTGTGATTGTACATTAGAATCACTCCAGTCTGATTGTACATTGCAATCTGTCCTGTCTGATTGTAGACTGGAATCTTTCCAGTCTTACTGTACACTGGAATCTGTCCAGTCTGATTGCACACTGGAATCTGTCCAGTCTGATTGCACACTGGATTCTGTTCAGTCTGATTGCACTCTGGAATCTGTCCAGTCTGATTACACACTGTAATCTGTCCATTCTGATTGCACACTGAAATCTGTCTTGTCTGATTGCACACTGGAATCTGTCCAGTCTGATTTCAGAATGGAATCTGCCGAGTCTTATTGCAGACTGGAATCTGTCCAGTCAGATTGAACACTGGAATCTGTCCAGTCAGATTGTGCATGGGAATCTGTCCAGTCTAATTGTACACTGCAATCTGTCTAATCTGATTGTACACTGGAATCTGTCCAGTCCGATTGTGCATGGGAATCTGTCCAGTCTAATTGTACACTGCAATCTGTCTAATCTGATTGTACACTGGAATCGATCCAGTCCGATTGCACACTGGAATCTGTCCAGTCTGATTGTACATTGGAATCTGTCTAATCTGATTGTACACTGGAATCTGTCCAGTCCGATTGCACACTGGAATCTATCCAGTCTAATTGTACAGTGGAATCTGTCCAGTCAGATCGTGCACTGGAATCTGTCCAGTCTAATTGTACAATGGGATTTATCCAGTTAGATTGTGCACTGGAATCTGTCCAGTCAGATTGTGCATAGGAATTTGTCCAGTCAGATTGTACGGTGGAATCTGTCCAGTCTGATTGCACACTGGAATCTGTCCAGTCTGATTGTTCACTGGAATCTGTCCAGTCTGATTGTACACTGGCATCTGTCCAGTCTGATTGCACATTGCAATCTGTCCAGTCTGATTGTACATTAGAATCACTCCAGTCTGATTGTACATTGCAATCTGTCCTGTCTGATTGTAGACTGGAATCTTTCCAGTCTTACTGTACACTGGAATCTGTCCAGTCTGATTGCACACTGGAATCTGTCCAGTCAGATTGTACACTGGAATCTGTCCAGTCTGATTGTACCCTGGCATCTGTCCAGTGTGATTGTACATTGGAATCACTCCAATCTGATTGTTCATTGGGATCTGTCCTGTCTGATTGCACACTGGACTCTGTTCACTCTGATTGCACTCCGGAATCTGTCCAGTCTGATTGCAGAATGGAATCTGTCGAGTCGGGTTGCAGAATGGAATCTGTCCAGTCAGATTGCACACTTAAATCTGTCCAGTCAGATTGTGCACAGGAATCTGTCCAGTCTGATTGCACACTGGAATCTGTCCAGCCTGACTGTACACTGGAATCTGTCCAGTCAGATTGTGCATAGGAATTTCTCCAGTCAGATTGTACGGTGGAATCTGTCCAGTCTGATTGCACACTGGCATCTGTCCAGTCTGATTGTTCACTGGCATCTGTCCAGTCCGAATGTACACTGGAAACTGTCCAGTCTGATTGTACTATGGAATTTGTTCAGTCTGATTGTACATTGCAATCTGTCAAGTCTGGTTGTACATTGGAATCTATCCAGTCTGATTGCACACTGGAATCTGTCCAGTTCAATTGCACACTGCAATATGTCCAGTATGATTGTACACTGGAATCTGTCCAGTCTGATTGTACACTGGAATCTGTCCAGTCCGATGGTACACTGCAATCTGTCCAGTCTGATTGTACACTGCAATCTGTCCAGTGTGATTGTACATTGGAATCAGTCCATTCTGATTGCACATTGGAATCAGTCCAGTCTGATTGTACATTGGAATCTGTCCTGTCTGATTGTACACTGTAATCTATCCAGTCTGATTGTACAGTGGAATTTGACCTGTCTGATTGTACACTGGAATTTCTCAGTCTGATTGTAAACTGGAACCTGTCTAGTCTGTTTGCACACTGGAATCTGTCCAGTCTGATCGCACACTGGAATCTGTCCAGTCTGATTGCACACTGGAATCTGGCCAGTCTGATTGTACACTGGAATATGAAATGAAATGGAAATGAAATGAAAATTGCTTATTGTCACGAGTAGGCTTCAATGAAGTTACTGTGAAAACCCCTAGTTGCCACATTCCGGCGCCTGTTCGGGGTGGGGGTCTGTTACGAGAATCGAACCGTGCTGCAGGCCTGCCTTCATCTGCTTTCAAAGCCAGCGATTTAGCCCAGTGTGTTAAACAGCCATTATTGTGCTAAACAGCCCCTATATGTCCTGTCCTATTGTACACTTGAAACTGTCCAGTCTGATTGTACATTGGAATCTGTCCAGTCTGATTATACACTGCAATCTGTCCAGTCAGATTGTATACTCGAATCTGTCCAGTCTGATTGCACACTGGAATCTGTCCAGTCTGATTGCACACTGGAATTTTTGCAGTCTTACTGTACACTGGAATCTGTCCAGTCTGATTGTACACTGGAATCTGTTCAGTCTGACTACACACTGGAAACTGTTCAGTCTGATTGCACACTAGAATCTGTCCAGTCTGATTGCACACTGAAATCTGTCTAGCCTGATTGCACACTGTAATCTGTCCAGTCTGATTGCAAAATGGAATCTGTCGGGTTTTATTGCAAACTGGAATCTGTCCAGTCAGCCTGTACACTGAACTCTGTCCAGTCAGATTGTGCACAGGAAACTGTCCAGTCAGATCGTACAGTGGAATCTGTTCAGCCTGATTGTACTCTGCAATCTGTCCAGTCCGAATGTACACTGGAAACTGTTCAGTCTGATTGTACATTGGAATCTGTCCAGTCTGATTGTAGATTTCAATCTGTCCAGTCTGATTGTACACTGTAATCTGTCCAGTCTGAGTGCACACTGGAATCTGTCCAGGCCGATTGCACACTGGAATCTGTCCAGTCTGATTGTACACTGGAATCTGTCCAGTCCGATTGCACACTGGAATCTGTCCAGTCTGATTGTACACTGCAATCTGTCGAGTCCGATTGTACACTGGAAACTGTCCAGTCAGATTATACACTGGAATCTGTCCAGTTTGATTGTACACTGGAATCTGTCCTGTCTGATTGTACAGTGGAATCTGTCCTTTCAGATTGTACACTGGAATCTGTCCAGTCCGATTGCACGCTGGAATCTGTCCAGTCTGATTGTACACTGGAATCTGTCCAGTCTGATTGTACACTGGAATCTGTCCAGTCTGATTGTACACTGGAATCTGTCGAGTCCGATTGCACACTGGAATCTGTTCAGTCTGATTGTACACTGCAATCTGTCGAGTCCGATTGTACACTGGAAACTGTCCAGTCTGATTGTACTGTGGAATTTGTTCAGTCTGATTGTACATTGGAATCTGTACAGTCTGATTGTACACTGCAATCTGTCCAGTCAGATTGTATACTGGAATCTGTCCAGTCAGATTATACACTGGAATCTGTCCAGTCAGAATTGTACACTGTAATCTGTCCAGCCAGATTGTACACTGGAATCTTTCCAGTCACATTGTACACTGGAATCTGTCCAGTCTGATTGCACACTGGAATCTGTCCAGTCTGATTGTACATTGGAATCTGCCCAGTCTGATTGTACACTGGAATCTGTCCAGTCCGATTGCATATTGGAGTCTGTCCGGTCTGATTGTACAGTGGAATCTGTCCTGTCAGATTGTACAGTGGAATCTGTCCTGTTAGATTGTACACTGGAATCTGTCCAGTCTGATTGTACACTATAATCTGTCCAGTCTGATTGTACAGTGGAATCTGTCCTGTCAGATTGTACAGTGGAATCTGTCCTGTCACATTGTACACTGGAATCTGTCCAGTCTGCTTGTACACTGGAATCTGTCCAGTCTGATTGTACACTGGAATCTGCCCAGTCAGATGATACACTGGAATCTGTCCAGTCTGATTGTACACTGCAATCTGTCCAGTCAGATTGTATACTGGAATCTGTCCAGTCAGATTGTACAGTGGAATCTGTCCAGTCTGATTGTACATTGGAATCTGTACAGTCTGATTGTACACTGCAATCTGTCCAGTCAGATTGTACACTGGAATCTGTCCAGTCCGATTGCACATTGGAGTCTGTCCGGTCTGATTGTACAGTGGAATCTGTCCTGTCAGATTGTACAGTGGAATCTGTCCTGTTAGATTGTACACTGGAATCTGTCCAGTCTGATTGTACACTATAATCTGTCCAGTCTGATTGTACAGTGGAATCTGTCCTGTCAGATTGTACAGTGGAATCTGTCCTGTCAGATTGTACACTGGAATCTGTCCAGTCTGCTTGTACACTGGAATCTGTCCAGTCTGATTGTACACTGGAATCTGCCCAGTCTGATTGTACATTGGAATCTGTCCAGTCTGATTGTAGATTTCAATCTGTCCAGTCTGATTGTACACTCTAATCTGTCCAGCCTGAGTGCACACTGGAATCTGTCCAGGCCGATTGCACACTGGAATCTGTCCAGTCTGATTGTACACTGGAATCTGTCCAGTCCGATTGCACACTGGAATCTGTCCAGTCTGATTGTACACTGCAATCTGTCGAGTCCGATTGTACACTGGAAACTGTCCAGTCAGATTATACACTGGAATCTGTCCAGTTTGATTGTACACTGGAATCTGTCCTGTCTGATTGTACAGTGGAATCTGTCCTTTCAGATTGTACACTGGAATCTGTCCAGTCCGATTGCACGCTGGAATCTGTTCAGTCTGATTGTACACTGCAATCTGTCGAGTCCGATTGTACACTGGAAACTGTCCAGTCTGATTGTACTGTGGAATTTGTTCAGTCTGATTGTACATTGGAATCTGTACAGTCTGATTGTACACTGCAATCTGTCCAGTCAGATTGTATACTGGAATCTGTCCAGTCAGATTATACACTGGAATCTGTCCAGTCAGAATTGTGCACTGTAATCTGTCCAGCCAGATTGTACACTGGAATCTTTCCAGTCACATTGTACACTGGAATCTGTCCAGTCTGATTGCACACTGGAATCTGTCCAGTCTGATTGTACATTGGAATCTGCCCAGTCTGATTGTACACTGGAATCTGTCCAGTCCGATTGCACATTGGAGTCTGTCCGGTCTGATTGTACAGTGGAATCTGTCCTGTCAGATTGTACAGTGGAATCTGTCCTGTTAGATTGTACACTGGAATCTGTCCAGTCTGATTGTACACTATAATCTGTCCAGTCTGATTGTACAGTGGAATCTGTCCTGTCAGATTGTACAGTGGAATCTGTCCTGTCACATTGTACACTGGAATCTGTCCAGTCTGCTTGTACACTGGAATCTGTCCAGTCTGATTGTACACTGGAATCTGCCCAGTCAGATGATACACTGGAATCTGTCCAGTCTGATTGTACACTGCAATCTGTCCAGTCAGATTGTATACTGGAATCTGTCCAGTCAGATTGTACAGTGGAATCTGTCCAGTCTGATTGTACATTGGAATCTGTACAGTCTGATTGTACACTGCAATCTGTCCAGTCAGATTGTACACTGGAATCTGTCCAGTCAGATTGTACACTGCAATCTGTCCAGTCAGATTGTACACTGCAATCTTTCCAGTCAGATTGTACACTGGAATCTTTCCAGTCAGATTGTACACTGGAATCTGTCCAGTCTGATTGCACACTGGAATCTGTCCAGTCTGATTGTACATTGGAATCTGCCCAGTCTGATTGTACACTGGAATCTGTCCAGTCCGATTGCACATTGGAGTCTGTCCGGTCTGATTGTACAGTGGAATCTGTCCTGTCAGATTGTACAGTGGAATCTGTCCTGTTAGATTGTACACTGGAATCTGTCCAGTCTGATTGTACACTATAATCTGTCCAGTCTGATTGTACAGTGGAATCTGTCCTGTCAGATTGTACAGTGGAATCTGTCCTGTCACATTGTACACTGGAATCTGTCCAGTCTGCTTGTACACTGGAATCTGTCCAGTCTGATTGTACACTGGAATCTGCCCAGTCAGATGATACACTGGAATCTGTCCAGTCTGATTGTACACTGCAATCTGTCCAGTCAGATTGTATACTGGAATCTGTCCAGTCAGATTGTACAGTGGAATCTGTCCAGTCTGATTGTACATTGGAATCTGTACAGTCTGATTGTACACTGCAATCTGTCCAGTCAGATTGTACACTGGAATCTGTCCAGTCAGATTGTACACTGCAATCTGTCCAGTCAGATTGTACACTGCAATCTTTCCAGTCAGATTGTACACTGGAATCTGTCCAGTCAGATTGTACACTGGAATCTGTCCAATCAGATTGTACACTGGAATCTGTCCAGTCAGATTGTGCAGTGCAATCTGTCCAGTCTGATTGTACAGTGGAATTGGCCCATTCTGATTGTGGACTGGAATCTTTCCAGTCGGATTGTGCAGTGCAATCTGTCCAGTCGGATTGTGCAGTGCAATCTGTCCAGTCTGATCGTACAGTGGATTCGGCCCATTCTGATTGTGCACTGGAATCTGTCCTGTCTGAGTGTACATTGGAACCTTTCTAGTTGGATTGTACACTGAAATCTGTACAGTCTGTTTGTACACTGGAACCTTTCCAGTCTGATTGTGTACTCTGGAATTTGTCCAGTCTGATTGTGTACACTGGAATCTGTCCAGTCTGATTGTGCACACTGGAATCTGTCCAGTCTGATTGTGTACACTGGAATCTGTCCAGCCTGATTGTGTACACTGGAATCTGTCCAGTCTGATTGTGTACACTGGAATCTTTCCAGTCTGATTGTGCACACTGGAATCTCTCCAGTCTGATTGTGTACACGGGAATCTGTCCAGTCTGATTGTGTACACGGGAATCTGTCCAGTCTGATTGTGCACACTGGAATCTGTCCAGTCTGATTGTGTACACTGGAGTCTCTCCAGTCTGATTGTGTACACTGGAATTTGTCCAGCCTGATTGTGTACACTGGAATCTGTCCAGTCTGATTGTGCACACTGGAATCTGTCCAGTCTGATTGTGTACACTGGAATCTGTCCAGTCTGATTGTGTACACTGGAATCTGTCCAGTCTGATTGTGTACACTGGAATCTGTCCAGTCTGATTGTGTACACTGGAATCTGTCCAGTCTCCAAACCAATTGTTCATAAAGCCCAGGTTTCTGACGAGCTTTGGAGCCTGACCGAAGCAACTCACAGGATAATTTTAGATGATTTTTGGAAAGTTGGTTTAGAGCAGAGAGCGGGAAGATATATTTGGATTTGTGAACAACTAATATATCTGCTTTCTAATGTTTTACCCAGAATTTCTAGGTTGTCGCTGTGACATTCTAATACCATTCTACAATCCAGATTATTCCCAAATCCAGTGTTTAATAAACGTTTAGCAGAACTTCCCCATCTGATGAAATGTCCAGGTTCCTGCGTGGTTTTGATCAGCTTTTCCAACTCCTGTATATGTGAGCAAGTTCTGATGGGAGTGCACATCCTTTACCGTGCCACAGTGCTCTCCCCGCCTGTTTCTGCCTCTCCTCGTGCCCTCTGCTCCCAGTTCTGTGAACGCAGTGAACGGGTGAAGCTTGACCTAAGGTCTGGTCTCCCCTCTGTGCTTTCTGAGCTGTGTCAGCTCGTTAACCATTCAGTAATAATATCTCCTCCAGCACTCTCTCCTGCCCCCCCCCCCCCCCCCCACCGGACACCTCCAAACCATGAGGTAAAGTCTGCGTTAGTGTTTGTCTTGCCGTCACTAACTTCATCTTCTGTTGCTCTTTGTAGTGTCTGGTGATTGGAGCTGGTCCATGTGGCCTGCGTACAGCCATTGAGCTGGCATTCCTCGGAGCCAAAGCTATCATTGTGGAGAAACGAGACACCTTCTCCAGAAACAATGTCTTGCACTTGTGGCCGTACACGATTCAGGATCTGCGGAACCTGGGGGCCAAGAAAATCTACGGGAAATTCTGCGCTGGAGCCATTGACCATATCAGTGAGTCACAGTCCATCCATCCTATTATTGCCCTGCCTTCTGTTACACTTAATTCAGGGAAAGAAATTGTGACAGGATCACTATGTTTCCCAGGGCTCTGCCGGATTCCCTCTGTTTCTCCCAATATTATCCTCTCTCCCTGTATGTCCTGCATGCTCCCAAATTCACACCATAGTTTCCTATTTACCTCATTACTCCCTGTCCCTCTGGGCCTATCACTCCATCTCTCTCGACTCTTCCTTACTCTAATGAACCCTCACCTCCTCTCCGTCCGACCCGGATAGTCGTCTTTCACAGACTCTCCCCAATCTCACCATCTTTTCTCTCCTTAATGACCATTCCTGACCCTCACGGACTCAAAGTGATCCATGTGGACTAATTCACTCTAACTGACCCTCGCCAACACTAACTGAGCCAATCTGAAACAGTGTTAAACGTTGTTCCTGTACAAACAGTACAGGAGTAATGTTTCACACTAACCGTGTTAATCAGTACACCTGCACTAACAGTGTAAAACATTACTCCTGTACTAACCGTGTTAAACATTACTCCTGTACTAACCGTGTTAAACATTACTCCTGTGCGAACAGTGTTAAACATTACTCCTGTACTAACCGTGTTAAACATTACTCCTGTACTAACCGTGTTAAACATTACTCCTGTACTAACCGTGTTAAACATTACTCCTGTGCGAACAGTGTTAAACATTACTCCTGTACTAACAGTGTTAAACATTACTCCTGCACTAACAGTGTTAAACATTACTCCTGTATGAACAGTGTTAAACATTACTCCTGTACTAACAGTGTTAAACATTACTCCTGTACAAACAACGGTAAACATTACTCCTGTACTAACAGTATTAAACATTACTCCTGTACTAACAGTGTAAAACATTACTCCTGTACTCAGTGTTAAACGTTACTCCTGCACTAACCGTGTTAAACATTATTCCTGTACTAACAGTGTTAAACATTACTCCTGTAGTAACAGTGTTAAACATTACTCCTGTACTAACCGTGTTAAACATTACTCCTGTACAAACAATGGTAAACATTACTCCTGTACTAACAGTGTTAAA
Organism: Scyliorhinus canicula; assembly: GCF_902713615.1. Lineage (NCBI taxonomy): Eukaryota > Metazoa > Chordata > Chondrichthyes > Carcharhiniformes > Scyliorhinidae > Scyliorhinus > Scyliorhinus canicula. The sequence continues at coordinate 85,696,506 of NC_052165.1, read as the reverse complement.
CATTACTCCTGTACAAACAACGGTAAACATTACTCCTGTAGTAACAGTATTACACATTACTCCTGTACTAACAGTGTTAAACATTACTCCTGTACAAACAATGGTAAACATTACTCCTGTAGTAACAGTATTAAATATTACTCCTGTACTCAGTGTTAAACGTTACTCCTGCACTAACCGTGTTAAACATTACTCCTGTACTCAGTGTTAAACGTTACTCCTGCACTAACCGTGTTAAACATTATTCCTGTACTAACAGTGTTAAACATTACTCCTGCACTAACAGTGTTAAACATTACTCCTGTAGTAACAGTGTTAAACATTACTCCTGTACTAACAGTGTTAAACATTACTCCTGTACTAACCGTGTTAAACATTACTCCTGTACTAACTGTGTTAAACATTACTCCTGTACAAACAATGGTAAACATTACTCCTGTACTAACAGTATTAAACATTACTCCTGTACTAACAGTGTTAAACATTACTCCTGTACAAACAACGGTAAACATTACTCCTGTAGTAACAGTATTAAACATTACTCCTGTACTAACAGTGTTAAACATTACTCCTGTACAGACAATGGTAAACATTACTCCTGTAATAACAGTATTAAACATTACTCCTGTACTAACAGTGTTAAACATTACTCCTGTACAAACAACAGTAAACATTACTCCTGTAGTAACAGTATTAAACATTACTCCTGTACTAACAGTGTTAAACATTACTCCTGTACAAACAACGGTAAACATTACTCCTGTACTAACTGTGTTAAACATTAGAACATAGAACATAGAACAGTCCAGCACAGAACAGGCCCTTCGGCCCTCGATGTTGTGCCGAGCAATGATCACCCTACTCAAACCCATGTATCCACCCTATACCCGTAACCCAACAAACCCCCCCCCCCCCCCCCCCCCCCCCCCCCCCCCCACCTTTAACCTTACTTTTTAGGACACTACGGGCAATTTAGCATGGCCAATCCACCTAACCCGCACATCTTTGGACTGTGGGAGGAAACCGGAGCACCCGGAGGAAACCCACGCACACACGGGGAGGATGTGCAGCCTCCGCACAGACAGTGACCCAGCCGGGAACCGAACCTGGGACCCTGGAGCTGTGAAGCATTTATGCTAACCACCATGCTACCGTGCTGCCCATAAACTCCTGTTAGTACTCCTGTACTAACAGTGTTAAACATTACTCCTGTACTAACCGTGTTAAACGTTACTCCTGTACTAACAGTGTTAAACATTACTCCTGTACTCAGTGTTAAACGTTACTCCTGTACAAACAACGGTAAACATTACTCCTGTACTAACAGTGTTAAACATTACTCCTGTAGTAACAGTATTAAACATTACTCCTGTACTAACAGTATTAAACATTACTCCTGTACTAACCGTGTTAAACATTACTCCTGTACTAACCGTGTTAAACATTACTCCTGCACTAACCGTGTTAAACATTACTCCTGTACTAACCGTGTTAAACATTACTCCTGCACTAACAGTGTTAAACATTACTCCTGTACTAACAGTGTTAAACATTACTCCTGTACTAACCGTGTTAAACATTACTCCTGTACTAACCGTGTTAAACATTACTCCTGTACTAACCGTGTTAAACATTACTCCTGCACTAACCGTGTTAAACATTACTCCTGTACTAACCGTGTTAAACATTACTCCTGTACTAACCGTGTTAAACATTACTCCTGTACTAACCGTGTTAAACATTACTCCTGTACTAACAGTGTTAAACATTACTCCTGTACTAACAGTGTTAAACATTACTCCTGCACTAACCGTGTTAAACATTACTTCTGTACTAACAGTATTAAACATTACTCCTGCACTAACAGTGTTAAACATTACACCTGTACTAACAGTGTTAAACATTACTCCTGTACTAAGTGTTAAACATTACTCCTGCACTAACAGTGTTAAACATTACTCTTACACTAACCGTGTTAAACATTACTCCTGCACTATCCGTGTTAAACATTACACCTGTACTAACAGTGTTAAACATTACTCTTGCACTACCCGTGTTAAACATTACTCTTGCACTAACCGTGTTAAACATTACTGCTGTAGTAACAGTGTTAAACATTACTCCTGCACTAACCGTGTTAAACATTACACCTGTACTAACAGTGTTAAACATTACTCCTGCACTAACCGTGTTAAACATTACTCCTGCACTAACCGTGTTAAACATTACACCTGTACTCAGTGTTAAACATTACTCCTGCACTAACCGTGTTAAACATTACTCCTGCACTAACCGTGTTAAACATTACTCCTGCACTAACCGTGTTAAACATTACTCCTGTACTAACAGTGTTAAACATTACTCCTGTACTAACCGTGTTAAGCATTACTCTTGCACTAACCGTGTTAAACATTACTCCTGCACTAACCGTGTTAAACATTACTCCTGTACTAACCGTGTTAAACAATACTCCTGTACTAACAGTGTTAAACATTACTCCCATACGAACAGCGTTAAACATTACTCCTGTACTAACAGTGTTAAACATTACTCCCATACGAACAGCGTTAAACATTACTCCTAGATACATAGACATAGAACAGTACAGCACAGAACAGGCCCTTCGGCCCTCGATGTTGTGCCGAGCAATGATCACCCTACTCAAACCCATGTATCCACACTATACCCGTAACCCAACAACCCCCCCCTTAACCTTACTTTTTTTTAGGACACTAGGGGAATTTAGCATGGCCAATCCACCTAACACTGTACTAACAGTGTTAAACATTACTCCTGCACTAACAGTATTAAACATTACTCCTGTACTAACCGTGTTAAACATTACTCCTGTACTAACAACGGTAAACATTACTCCTGTACTAACAGTATTAAACATTACTCCTGTACTAACAGTATTAAACATTACTCCTGTACTAACAGTGTTAAACATTACTCCTGTACTAACCGTGTTAAACATTACTCCTGTACTAACAACGGTAAACATTACTCCTGTACTAACAGTATTAAACATTACTCCTGTACTAACAGTATTAAACATTACTCCTGTACTAACAGTGTTAAACATTACTCCTGTACAAACAACGGTAAACATTACTCCTGTACAAACAACGGTAAACATTACTCCTGTACTAACATTGTTAAACATTACTCCTGCACTAACAGTATTAAACATTACTCCTGTACTAACAGTGTTAAACATTACTCCTGTACTAACATTGTTAAACATTACTCCTGCACTAACAGTATTAAACATTACTCCTGTACTAACAGTATTAAACATTACTCCTGTACTAACAGTATTAAACATTACTCCTGTACTAACAGTGTTAAACATTACTCCTGTACAAACAACGGTAAATATTACTCCTGTACAAACAACGGTAAACATTACTCCTGTACTAACATTGTTAAACATTACTCCTGTACTAACAGTGTTAAACATTACTCCTGTAGTAAGTGTTAAACATTACTCCTGTACTAAGTGTTAAACATTACTCCTGTACTAACAGTGTTAAACATTACTCCTGTACTAACAGTGTTAAACATTACTCCTGTACTAACCGTGTTAAACATTACTCCTGTACTAACAGTGTTAAACATTACTCCTCTACTAACCGTGTTAAACATTACTCCTGTACTAACAGTGATAAACATTACTCCTGTACTAACAGTGTTAAACATTACTCCTGTACTAACAGTGTTAAACATTACTCCTGTACTAACCGTGTTAAACATTACTCCTGTACTAACAGTGTTAAACATTACTCCTGTAGTAACAGTGTTAAACATTACTCCTGTACTAACCGTGTTAAACATTACTCCTGTACTAACCGTGTTAAACATTACTCCTGTACTAACAGTATTAAACATTACTCCTGCACTAACCGTGTTAAACATTACTCCTGTAGTAACAGTGTTAAACATTACTCCTGTACTAACAGTGTTAAACATTACTCCTGTACTAACAGTATTAAACATTACTCCTGTACTAACAGTGTTAAACATTACTCCTGTACTAACAGTGTTAAACATTACTCCTGCACTAACAGTGTTAAACATTACTCCTGTAGTAACAGTGTTAAACATTACTCCTGCACTAACCGTGTTAAACATTACTCCTGTACTAACAGTGTTAAACATTACTCCTGCACTAACTGTGTTAAACATTACTCCTGCACTAACAGTGTTAAACATTACTCCTGTAGTAACAGTGTTAAACATTACTCCTGTACTAACCGTGTTAAACATTACTCCTGTACTAACAGTGTTAAACATTACTCCTGTACTAACCGTGTTAAACATTACACCTGTACTAACAGTGTTAAACATTACTCCTGTAGTAACAATGTTAAACATTACTCCTGCACTAACTGTGTTAAACATTACTCCTGCACTAACAGTGTTAAACATTACTCCTGTACTAACCGTGTTAAACATTACTCCTGTAGTAACAGTGTTAAACATTAGTCCTGTAGTAACAGTGTTAAACATTACTCCTGCACTAACTGTGTTAAACATTAGTCCTGTAGTAACAGTGTTAAACATTACTCCTGTACTAACAGTGTTAAACATTACTCCTGTACAAACAACGGTAAATATTACTCCTGTACAAACAACGGTAAACATTACTCCTGTACTAACAGTGTTAAACATTACTCCTGTACTAAGTGTTAAACATTACTCCTGTACTAACAGTGTTAAACATTACTCCTGTACTAACAGTGTTAAACATTACTCCTGTACTAACCGTGTTAAACATTACTCCTGTACTAACAGTGTTAAACATTACTCCTGCACTAACAGTGTTAAACATTACACCTGTACTAACAATGTTAAACATTACTCCTGTACTAACCGTGTTAAACATTACTCCTGTACTAACAATGTTAAACATTACTCCTGTACTAACCGTGTTAAACATTACACCTGTACTAACAACGGTAAACATTACTCCTGTACTAACAATGTTAAACATTACTCCTGCACTAACAGTGTTAAACATTAGTCCTGTAGTAACAGTGTTAAACATTACTCCTGCACTAACAGTGTTAAACATTAGTCCTGTAGTAACAGTGTTAAACATTACTCCTGTACTAACCGTGTTAAACATTACTCCTGTACTAACAGTGTTAAACGTTACTCCTGCACTAACCGTGTTAAACATTACTCCTGCACTAACAGTGTTAAACATTACTCCTGTACTAACCGTGTTAAACATTACTCCTGCACTAACCGTGTTAAACATTACTCCTGCACTAACAGTGTTAAACATTAGTCCTGTAGTAACAGTGTTAAACATTACTCCTGCACTAACTGTGTTAAACATTACTCCTGTACTAACAGTGTTAAACATTACTCCTGCACTAACTGTGTTAAACATTAGTCCTGTAGTAACAGTGTTAAACATTACTCCTGCACTAACTGTGTTAAACATTAGTCCTGTAGTAACAGTGTTAAACATTACTCCTGCACTAACTGTGTTAAACATTAGTCCTGTAGTAACAGTGTTAAACATTACTCCTGTAGTAACAGTGTTAAACATTACTCCTGCACTAACTGTGTTAAACATTACTCCTGTACTAACAGTGTTAAACATTACTCCTGTACTAACCGTGTTAAACATGAAATGAAATGAAAATCGCTTATTGTCACGAGTATGCTTCAATGAAGTTACTGTGAAAAGCCCCTAGTCGCCACATTCCGGCGCCTGTCCGGGGAGGCTGGTACGGGAATCGAACCGTGCTGCTGGCCTGCTTGGTCTGCTTTAAAAGCCAGCGATTTAGCCCAGTGAGCTAAACCAGCCCCTAAACATTACTCCTGTACTAACTGTGTTAAACATTACTCCTGCACTAAAAGGTATCCGACAATTGCAGCTGGTCCTGCTGAAGATTGCCTTGATCCTGGGGATCGAGATACACCTAAATGTGGAATTCCGTGGGTTACTCCCACCCAGAGGCCAGAAAAATCCAAGTAAGTGAAATTGACAGTGGTGGGCGAATATTGTGTATCTTTGCATGTGCAACACTGATGTGTGAATCCCTCAATCCCGAGCGTCATCGCTGTATAAATCCCTCAATCCCGAGGTTCATCGGTGTGTAAATCCCTCAATCCCGAGAGTCATCTCTGTGTAAATACCTCAATCCCGAGTGTCATCGCTGCGTGAATCCCTCAATCCCGAGTGTCATCGCTGTGTAAATCCCTCAATCCCGAGAGTCATCGCTGTGTAAAGCCCTCAATCCCGAGTGTCATCGCTGTGTAAATCCCTCAATCCCGAGTGTCATCGCTGTGTGAATCCCTCAATCCCGAGTGTCATCGCTGTGTAAATCCCTGAATCCCGAGTGTCATCGCTGTGTAAATCCCTCAATCCCGAGTGTCATCGCTGTGTGAATCCCTCAATCCCGAGAGACATCGCTGTGTAAATCCCTCAATCCCGAGTGTCATCGCTGTGTAAATCCCTCAATCCCGAGAGTCATCGCTGTGTAAATCCCTCAATCCCGAGTGTGATCGCTGTGTAAATCCCTCAATCCCGAGTGTCAACGCTGTGTAAATCCCTCAATCCCGAGTGTCATCGCTGTGTAAATCCCTCAATCCCGAGTGTCATCGCTGTGTAAATCCCTCAATCCCGAGTGTCATCGCTGTGTAAATCCCTCAATCCCGAGTGTCATCGCTGTGTAAATCTCTCAATCCCGAGAGTCATCGCTGTGTAAATCCCTCAATCCCGAGTGTCGTCGCTGTGTAAATCCCACAATCCCGAGTGTCATCGCTGTGTGATTCCCTCAATCCCGAGAGTCATCGCTGTGTAACTCCCTCAATCCCGAGTGTCATCGCTGTGTAAATCTCTCAATCCTGAGAGTCATCGCTGTGTAATCCCTCAATCCCGAGTGTCATCGCTGTGTGATTCCCTCAATCCCGAGAGTCATCGCTGTGTAACTCCCACAATCCCGAGTGTCATCGATGTGTAAATCCCTCAATCTCGAGAGTCATCGCTGTGTAAATCCCTCAATCCCGAGAGTCATCGCTGTGTAAATCCCTCAATCCCGAGTGTCATCGCTGTGTAAATCCCTCAATACCGAGAGTCATCGCTGTGTGAATCCCTCAATCCCGAGTGTCATCGCTGTGTAAATCCCACAATCCCGAGTGTCATCGCTGTGTAAATCCCTCAATCCCGATAGTCAACGCTGTGTAAATCCCTCAATCCCGAGTGTCATCGCTGTTTAAATTCCTGAATCCCGAGTGTCATCGCTGTGTGAATCCCTGAATCCCGAGTGTCATCGCTGTGTAAATCCCTCAATCCCGAGTGTCATCGCTGTGTGAATCCCTCAATCCCGAGAGTCATCGTTGTGTGAATCCCTGAATCCCGAGTGTCATCGCTGTGTAATCCCTCAATCCTGAGAGTCATCGCTGTGTGAATCCCTCAATCCCGAGTGTCATCGTTGTGTGAATCCCTCAATCCCGAGAGTCATCTCTGTGTAAATCCCTCAATCCCGAGAGTCATCGCTGTGTAATCCCTCAATCCTGAGAGTCATCGCTGTGTAAATCCCTCAATCCCGAGTGTCATCGCTGTGTAAATCCCTCAATCCCGAGTGTCATCGCTGTGTAATCCCTCAATCCCGAGAGTCATCGCTGTGTGAATCCCTCAATCCCGAGAGTCATCGCTGTGTAAATCCCTCAATCCCGAGACATCGCTGTGTAAATACCTCAATCCCGAGTGTCATCGCTGTGTGAATCCCTCAATCCCGAGTGTCATCACTGTGTAAATCCCTCAATCCCAAGTGTCATCTCTGTGTAAATCCCTCAATCCCGAGTGTCATCGCTGTGTGAATCCCTCAATCCCAAGTATCATCGCTGTGTAAATCCCTCAATCCCGAGTGTCATCGCTGTGTGAATCCCTCAATCCCGAGTGTTATCGCTGTGTAATCCCTCAATCCCGAGTGTCATCGCTGTGTAAATCCCTGAATCCCGAGTGTCATCGCTGTGTAATCCCTCAATCCTGAGAGTCATCGCTGTGTAATCCCTCAATCCCGAGTGTCATCGTTGTGTGAATCCCTCAATCCCGAGAGTCATCGCTGTGTGAATCCCTCAATCCCGAGTGTCATCGCTGTGTGAATCCCTCAATCCCGAGTGTCATCGCTGTGTGAAACCCTCAATCCCGAGTGTCATCGCTGTGTGAATCCCTCAATCCTGAGTGTCATCGGTGTGTAAATCCCTCAATCCCGAGTGTCATCGCTGTGTAAATCCCTCAATCCCGAGTGTCATCGCTTTGTAAATCCCTCAATCCCGAGTGTCATCGCTGTGTGAATCCCTCAATCCTGAGTGTCATCGGTGTGTAAATCCCTCAATCCCGAGTGTCATCGCTGTGTAAATCCCTCAATCCCAAGTGTCATCGGTGTGTAAATCCCTCAATCCCGAGTGTCATCGCTGTGTAAATCCCTCAATCCCGAGTGTCATCGCTGTTTAAATTCCTGAATCCCGAGAGTCATCTCTGTGTAAATCCCTCAATCCTGAGTGTCATCGCTAAATAAATCTGGATGAGTGTGTATGAGGAGAGGAGTGCTTATGTAGTGTAATAGGATCACTACAGTACAGAAGGAGGCCTTTCGGCCCATTCGACATCAACCCTCTGTGGGAGGAAATCGGAGCTCTCAGAGGAAACCTACGCAGACACGGGGAGAAAGTGCAGACTCCAAAGAGACAGTCGCCCGTGGCCGGAACTGAACCCGAGTCCCTGGCTCTGTGAGGCAGCAGTGGTAACCACTGTGCCACTGCAGTTTGTCAGCCTGTCGAGTGTGAATCCTGACTTTGGCGAATCAGACACTTTTTCACTGGAATCGGTCGTGTTCCACGAGGCACTGGTGGCCACCAGCCCATTAACGGCCGATGAATTGATCGAGGAAGAGCGGCAGTTTTCCTGTGGTGGCCACAGAGTCTGCCAATGCGGCTGACCTTTGGCAGTTTTTCCTGGTTTTATTACCTGGCCTCGCGCACTCTCTTCATTCATCCAGAAACTCGGCCAGGGCTGTCTCATCTTCATTGTATTCTCATTGAGTTTCTTCCAATAATCCATATTCTTATCAGTAACTACTAATCTTTGTCCAGATTATTGATGAAATAGCCTCCACAAGCTCGGCATTAAGCGGACAGCCCGGCCTGTAGTTACTCCTCTCTGTATGACACTGCCTCAGTGCACAAGCAGTGATGGTCACGGAAATTTTTAATAATGAAAGGTATCGGTTGGATTGGGATCACTTCCTGGTTCTGGATTGACAATGGGCGGGATTCTCCCAGCCCGGGGCCGGGACGGAGAATCCCTGCAACCGGGCCACGCCGCCCCGATGCCGGCACGCAATTCTCTGTGGAGCGGCGAATCGGCGCCATTTGGTGCGGCGTCGGTCGCGTGTCTCCGTACGCGGCCAAGCCGCCGATTCTCCGGCCCGGGATTGGCCGAGCGGCCGCTCTAAAAAGGCGGAGTCCCGCCGGCGCCGTCCACACCTGGTCGCAGCCGGGGGGAACTCTGCGCGCAGGGTCGGATGGGGGAACTCCGATCCCGGGGATGGCCTCCGATGGGGCCTGGCTCGCGATCAGGGCCTACCAATCGGCGGACCGGCCCCTCGCTCCCTGAGCCTATTTTCGTCCGCACCGGCCCCTGAACTCCCGCGCCATGTTGCGTCGGGGCCGGCGCGTTGAGGGAGGCCACCGTGCACGTGCGGGTTGGCACCGTCACCACTGCGCATGCGCGGATCCTGCGCCGCACAGTTCATGCCGGAATGGGAGGCTGGAGCGGCGTGAACCTGAAGGGGCCAGAATCGGTACTCCCAGCGGCCCATTCACCCCGCCGTTTCCGACAGCGTGGACACTCTGCCGCCGAATGGGAGAATCCTGCCCAATATCTTTGTGAGGGACTGTGCCTTCAATATGCCAATATGTATCAAAATTATTAAACCATCTCCAATTCTGGTTGCGAGAAAGCTCCACTGCGATTGGCAAACTCTGAAACTGATTCAGTGACCATGGGAGAGACACCAATCTCACATCGTCATCGAATAAACAAATTATAACTCAGCCCAATGCATCAGACAAGCTTGCCGTTCTTCCATTGATTATCAGAGACCCCTCCCACCCAGGCTTTGCCCTCTTCCAGACCCTTCCATCAGGCAGAAGATGCATAGGTCTGAAGACCCGCACATCCAGACATAGGAACAGCTTCTTCCCCACAGCTACAAGACTCCTCAACGACTCCCCCTCGGACTGAAGACTATCTACGACGCCCTATGCTGCTCTTGCTCCTGTATTTGCTTTGTTTATACCCTTACTCCGCACTGTAACCAATCATTGTTTGTCGATGTACCATTTGTCAATGTTCTCTTTTGATTATTCTTCTGTCTGCTATTTACATATTGTGTACGTTCCCTTGGCCGCAAAAACATACTTTTCACTGAACTTCGGTGCATGTGACAATAAATCGATCAGTCACGTGACAATGGCACTTTGTGCTGTGGACGGCCATTTCCGAGAGGCTGTCAATCCCATGGGGGCGAGCCTGACCGCTGGAGTCTTGGCCCTGCCCACGCAGCCCAGTCAGGGCAGGATTCACAAACAGGAACGCGGCTCCTCTGTCCCTCACTGATCACTCCCGCTGCTTTCTGATTTCAGGTTCTGGTTGGAGAGCAGAAATTAACCCTTCCACCAGCAAGATGACACAGTTTGAGTTTGATGTTGTGATTGGTGCTGACGGCCGGAGGAACACACTGGAAGGTAAGCGGAGTAAATAGGAGAGGGCAAGAGAGGAGGAGAGCGAGTGAACTATCCAGGGGAGAGTGCAGGGGAGAGAGTGGACTGTCCAATGGAGAGAGAAAGAAAGTGAACTGTCAGAGAGAGAGAGTGAACTGTCAGAGAGAGAGAGAGTGAACAGTCTGAGGGAGAGAGCGAGATAGAGTGTGAACTGTCTGAGAGAGAGAGAGAACTGACTGAGGGAGAGAGAAAGTGAACTGTCTGAGGGAGAGAGAGAGAGAACGGTCTGAGGGAGAGAGAGAGAGAACTGTCTGAGGGAGAGAGAGAGAGAGAGAGAACTGTCTGAGGGAGAGAGAGAGAGAGAGAACTGTCTGAGGGAGAGAGAGAGAGTGAGTGAACTGTCTGAGGGAGAGAGAGAGAGAGAGAGAGAGAGAGAGAACTGTCTGATGGAGAGAGAGAGAGAGAGAACTGTCTGAGGGAGAGAGAGAGAGTGAACTGTCTGAGGGAGAGAGAGAGAGAACTGTCTGAGGGAGAGAGAGAGAGAGTGAACTGTGAGGGAGAGAGAGAGAACTGTCTGAGGGAGAGAGAGAGAGAGAACGGTCTGAGGGAGAGGGAGAGAGAGAGAGAGGGAGAACTGTCTGAGGGAGAGAGAGAGAACTGTCTGAGGGGGAGAGAGAGAGAGAGAGAGAGAACTGTCTGAGGGAGAGAGAGAGAACTGTCTGAGGGGGAGAGAGAGAGAGAGAGAGAGAGAACTGTCTGAGGGAGAGAGAACGGTCTGAGGGAGAGAGAGAGAGAGAGAGAGAGTGAACTGTCTGAGGGAGAGAGAGAGAGAGAGAGAACTGTCTGAGGGAGAGAGAGAGAGAGTGAACTGTCTGAGGGAGAGAGAGAGAACTGTCTGAGGGAGAGAGAGAGAGAGAACGGTCTGAGGGAGAGAGAGAGAGAACTGTCTGAGGGAGAGAGAGAGAGAGAACGGTCTGAGGGAGAGAGAGAGTGAACTGTCTGAGGGAGAGAGAGAGAGAGTGAACTGTCTGAGGGAGAGAGAGAGTGAACTGTCTGAGGGAGAGAGAGAGAGTGAGAGAACTGTCTGAGGGAGAGAGAGAGAGAGTGAACTGTCTGAGGGAGAGAGAGAGAACTGTCTGAGGGAGAGAGAGAGAGAGAGAACGGTCTGAGGGAGAGAGAGAGAGAGAGAGAACTGTCTGAGGGAGAGAGAGAGAGAACTGTCAGGGAGAGAGAGAGAGTGAACTGTCTGAGGGAGAGAGAGAGAGAACTGTCTGAGGGAGAGAGAGAGTGTGAACTGTCTGAGGGAGAGAGAGAGAGAACTGTCTGAGGGAGAGAGTGTGTGAACTGTCTGAGGGAGAGAGAGAGTGAACAGTCTCAGAGAGAGAGAGAGTGAAGTGTCAGAGAGAGAGAGAGAGAGAGTGAACTGTGTGAGGGAGAGAGAGAGAAAGAGAGTGAACTGTCTGAAGGAGAGAGAGAGAGGGAACTGTCTGAGGGAGAGAGAGAGAGAGAGAGAGAGGGAACTGTCTGAGGGAGAGAGAGAGAGAGTGAACTGTCTGAGGGAGAGAGAGAGAGAACTGTCTGAGGGAGAGAGAGAGAGAGAACTGTCTGAGGGAGAGAGAGAACTGTCTGAGGGAGAGAGAGAGAGAGAACTGTCTGAGGGAGAGAGAGAGAGTGAACTATCAGAGAGAGAGAGAGTGAATGAACTGTCTGAGGGGGAGAGAGAGAGAGAGAGAGAACTGTCAGAGAGAGAGAGAGAGAGAGAGAGAGTGAACTGCCTGACGGAGAGAGAGAGAGAACTGTCTGAGGGAGAGAGAGAGAGAGAGAACTATCAGAGAGAGAGAGAGAATGAACTGTCTGAGGGAGAGAGAGAGCGAGAGAGTGAACTGTCAGAGAGGAGAGTGAACTGTCTGAGGGAGAGAGAGAGAGAGAGCAGTCTGAGGGAGAGAGAGAGAGCAGACTGAGGGAGAGAGAGAGAACGGTCTGAGAGAGAGTGAACTGTCTGAGAGAGAGAGAGAGAGAACTGTCCGAGGGAGAGAGAGAAGTGAACTGTTGGAGGGAGAGAGAGAAGTGAACTGTTGGAGGGAGAGAGTGTGTGAACTGTCAGAGAGAGAGAGAGAGTGAACTGTCTGAGGGAGAGAGAGAGTGAACTGTCTGAGAGAGAGAGTGTGAACTGTCAGAGAGAGAGAGAGAGAGTGAACTGTCTGAGGGAGAGTGAACTGTCTGAGAGAGAGAGAGAGAGAACTGTCCGAGGGAGAGAGAGAAGTGAACTGTTGGAGGGAGAGAGAGAAGTGAACTGTTGGAGGGAGAGAGTGTGTGAACTGTCAGAGAGAGAGAGAGAGTGAACTGTCTGAGGGAGAGAGAGAGTGAACTGTCTGAGAGAGAGAGTGTGAACTGTCAGAGAGAGAGAGAGAGAGTGAACTGTCTGAGGGAGAGAGAGAGATTGAGTGAACTGTCTGAGGGAGAGAGAGAGTGAACTGTCTGAGGGAGAGATAGAAAGTGTGAACTGTCTGAGTGAGTGAGAGAGAGTGAACTGTCTGAGGGAGAGAGAGTGAACTGTCTGAGGGAGAGATAGAAAGTGTGAACTGTCTGAGTGAGTGAGAGAGAGTGAACTGTCTGAGGGAGAGAGAGAGATTGAGTGAACTGTCTGAGGGAGAGAGAGGGAACTGTCTGAGGGAGAGATAGAAAGTGTGAACTGTCTGAGGGAGGGAGAGAGTGTGAACTGTCTGAGGGAGTGAGAGAGAGAGAGAGTGAACTGTCTGAGGGAGAGATAGAACATAGAACAGTACAGCACAGAACAGGCCCTTCGGCCCTCGATGTTGTGCCGAGCCATGATCATCCTATGTTACTGTATGGTGCTCTCTGTTTGTCTATTGCTGCTTTCTAATACGTTGTCATCGTGCCCATCCTGCTGCCAGTAGGTGAGCCACGGTTAAGTCCAGCCCATAGCCCAGCTCCTGACTAACTGTGCCTTCCTGTTTAAGGATTTAGGAGGAAGGAGTTCCGAGGGAAACTGGCGATTGCCATCACTGCCAACTTCATTAACCGGCACTCGCGGGAGGAGGCCCAGGCCCAGGAGATCAGTGGCGTCGCCTTCATCTTCAACCAGAAATTCTTCCAGGACCTAAAGGAAGCCACAGGTTTGTATTCGATGGATCCTAATGCTCCTAACTAATCCTAACCCTCCGTAATTCACAGTCTCTTGGGACAGAAATAGCACATTTCCATCCCCTTTTCGTGATGAAGCGTTTCCTGAAATTGTCCCTCGCCGCTGGACTTGAATTTTAAGCGTTATGTTTCTTGATTCATTCGTGGGCCGTGGGCTTTGCTGTCTTCACCAGTATTTATCGCACATCTCTACTTACCCTGGAGGAGAGCAATTGCCTTTGCTCTGAACTCGCTCCACCAGAGGAAATAATTACCTCTACCTACGCTCTGTAAACTCATAGAACCATTTTGATCATTTAGAACATAGAGCATAGAACATGCACTGCACAAGGAGGCCATTCGGCCCATCGAGTCTGCACCGACCCACTTAAGCCCTCACTTCCACCCTATCCCGTAACCCAATAACCCCTCCTAACCTTTTTGGTCACTTCCCGTACCAGCCTCCCCGAACAGGCGGCGGAATGTGGCGACTAGGGGCTTTTCAGTGACTTAATTGAAGCCTACTCGTGACAATAAGCGATTTTCATTTTTCTAAGGGCAATTTATCATGGCCAATCCACCTAACCTGCGCGTCTTTGGACTATGGGAGGAAACCGGAGCACCCGGAGGAAACCCACGCAGTCCCGGGGAGAACGAGCAGACTCCGCACAGACAGTGACCCAGCGGGGAATCGAACCTGGGGCCCTGGCGCTGTGAAGCCACAGTGCTGACCATTTGTGCTACCATGCTGCCCTAATTTGAATTGGATCTCTTTTATTACACTCCTGTATCATCTTTTAATACACTTCTTTGTCTGTTTTGCGGAGCGTAACATGTGTTACTGAACCCTTGGTTGCTGATGAGGTTTTCTGAATCTCGATGAAGACTCAAACTCGTCCAGTCGTAACAACAGGTTGATAGAGTAACTATAACAATAATTGCGTGAGTTCTTTACTTTAACATTGAAGGTCAACAAGTTCTAACTACAGTAACTATGCTTAACTACACTAACCGTCTGAGCTAATCTTATACTCCTATCCTGGTCACAGTACACCCGAAAGAGAGAGAGAGAGAGGCGCAATACAGTTGCTTTTATACTACTTTACATTACATTACGTTTAACAGATATCTTTACAGCATCCTTGAGCACGGGTGAGGTCCCGGAGGACTGGAGAATTGCTAATGTCCCTTTGTTTAAGAAAGGTAGCAGGGAAAATCCAGGGAATTGTAGACCTGTGAGCTTGACGTCAGTGGTAGGCAAACTGTTGGAGAAGATACTGAGGGATAGGATCTATTCCCATATGGAGGAAAACAGACTTGTCAGTGATAGGCAGCATGGTTTTGTGCAGGGAAGGTCATGCCTTACAAACCTAATAGAATTCTTTGAGGAAGTGACAAAGTTAATTGATGAGGGAAGGGCTGTAGATGTCATATACATGGACTTTAGTAAGGCATTTGATAAGGTTCCCCATGGCAGGTTGATGGAAAAAGTGAAGTCGTATGGGGTTCAGGGTGTACTAGCTAGATGGATAAAGAACTGGCTGGGCAACAGGAGACAGAGAGTAGTGGTGGAAGGGAGTGTCTCAAAATGGAGAAGGGTGACTAGTGGTGTTCCACAGGGATCCGTGCTCGGACCACTGTTGTTTGTGATCTACATAAATGACCTGGAGGAAGGTATAGGTGGTCTGATTAGCAAGTTTGCAGATGATACAAAGATTGGTGGAGTTGCAGATAGCGAGGAGGACTGTCAGAGAATACAACAAAATATAGATAGATTGGAGAGTTGGGCAGAGAAATGGCAGATGGAGTTCAATCCAGGCAAATGCGAGGTGATGCATTTTGGAAGATCAAATTCAAGAGCGGACTATATGATCAATGGAAGGGTCCTGGGGAAAATTGATGTGCAGAGAGATCTGGGAGTTCAGGTCCATTGTACCCTGAAGGTGGCAACGCAGGTTGACAGAGTGGTCAAGAAGGCATAGAGCATGCTTGCCTTCATCGGACGGGGTATTGAGTACAAGAGTCGGCAAGTCATGTTACAGTTGTATAGGACTTTGGTTAGGCCACATTTGGAATACTGGGTGTAGTTCTGGTCGCCACATTACCAGAAGGATGTGGATGCTTTGGAGAGAGTGCAGAGGAGGTTCACCAGGATGTTGCCTGGTATGGAGGGGGCTAGCTATGAAGAAAGGTTGAGTAGATTAGGATTGTTTTCGTTGGAAAGGCAGAGGTTGAGGGGGGACCTGATTGAGGTCTACAAAATTATGAGAGGTATGGACAGGGTGGATAGCAACAAGCTTTTTCCAAGAGTGGGGGTGTCAGTTACAAGGGGTCACGATTTCAAGATGAGAGGGGGAAAGTTTAAGGGAGATGTGCGTGGAAAGTTTTTTCCGCAGAGGGTGGTGGGTGCCTGGAACGCTTTACCAGCGGAGGTGGTAGAGGTGGGCACGATTGCATCATTTAAGAGGCAGCTAGACAGGTATATCAATGGGCAGGAACAGAGGGAAGTAGACCTTGGAAAATAGGCGACAGGTTTAGATAAAGGATCTGGATTGGCGCAGGCTGGGAGGGCCGAAGGGCCTGTTCCTGTGCTGTAATTTTCTTTGTTCTGTGTTCTCTTTGTTCTTATGTACATGCACACAGAGATCACTACAGGATCAACCTTTAATCTTCTACACCCATGGGATTTGATTCCTTGATGACGCAGCCTGTTGGCATCACCGTGTTGAGGAAAGGGTTAATGTCAGGAGTCTATATGATGCTGATGTCAGGTCACATGATAGATTTGGAATGAGGAGAAGGTCCCAAGGTGCAAATACTTACAATCCAGAGGCCCAGGGTTAGGCTCTGGGGACCCGGGTTCCAATCCCACCACAGCAGGCGGAGAAATTAGAATTTAATAAAATATCTGGAATCAGAAGTTTAATGATGACCATGAAAACATTGTTGAGTGTCCTAAAAACCCATCTGGTTCACCAATGTCCTTTAGGGATGGTGGCACAGTGCTTAGCAGTGTTGCCCCACAGCGCCAGCATCCCGGTTTCAGTTCCCACCTTGGCTCACTGTTTCTCTGTGGAGTAATCACGTTCTCCCCGTGTCTGCGTGGGGTTCCTCCTGGTGCTCCGGTTTCCTCCTACTGTCCAAAGATGTGCGGGTTAGGTGGATTACCATGCTAAATTGCCCCTTAGTGACCAGGGATGTGTAGGTTAGGTTAAGGGGTTATTGGGATCGGGTGGGGAAGTGAGCTTGGGTAGGGTGCTCTTTCAGAGGGTCAGTGCAGACTCGATGGGCTGAAAGGCCTCCTGCACCGTAGGGATTCTGTGATTTGGAAGGAAATCTGCCATTCTTTCCTGGTTTGGCCTACACGAGATTCTAGACCCTCAGCAATGGGTCCGTGTCCGAATCTCAGTTGCAGGCCAGTTGGGAATGGGTAATAAATGCTGGCCCAGCCAGCGACGCTCACGTTCCATGAATTAATTTTAAAAAACTATTAAACTCAAAGTGGTTGGGAAACCCACAGAGTCGAAACTAGACACAGGAGCAGGGATTTCTGTCTTATCAGATGAAGTCAAATGGTTCAAACAGATGGGGAGGGATTCTCTCAGCCCAGGGCCGGGCCGGAGAATTCCCGTGACCAGCATGAATCGCGTCACGCCGTCCCGTCGCCGGCACACAATTCTCCGCAGAGTGGGGCATAGCGCCATTGGCGCCGGTGTGGTTGGCACGGCGTCGGTCGGGGGCTGCTCTAAGCGGCCGGCCCACCGATTCTCAGCCAGGGATGGGCCGAGCGGCCGTCGTGAAGACGACGAGTCCCACCAGCGCCGTCCACACCTGCTCTCAGCCGGTGGGAACTCTGCATGGAAGGGTCGGGGGTGGCCTGTGGCGGGTGGGGGGGGGGATAGCGGGGTTCAACCCCGGGGGGTGGGGGCGGGCCGCGATTGGGGCCCACCAATCGGCGGGCCGGCCTCCCTGGCTGGGAGCCTCCTTTCCAACGTGCCAGCCCCTGTAGTCCTGCGCCATGTTGAAGAAAGCCACTGCGCATGCGCGGATCCCGCGGTGCCCAGTTTGCGCCGGGATCAGCAGCTGGAGCAGCGTGAACTGCTCCAGTGCTGTGCTGGCCCCCTGTAGGGGCCAGAATTAGTCATGGCGTCGGCCCGTTCACGCCATTGTAAAACACGACGCCGTTTACGATGGCGTGGGCACTCTGCCGCCGGATTAGAGAATCCCGCCCACGACATTGCAACCCTCACCTATCAATTTACGAGGTCCCTTTACGAAATGAAGATCGCTTATTGTCACGAGTAGGCTTCAATGAAGTTACTGTGAAAAGCCCCTAGTCGCCACATTCCGGCGCCTGTCCAGGGAGGCTGGTACGGGAATCGAACTGTGCTGCTGGGCCTGCCTTAGTCTGCTTTAAAATCCAGCGATTTAGCCGAGTGAGCTAAACCAGCCGAGTGAGCTAAACATGGCAAAGCTGAAGTAAATCCATGAACCTTAAAATGTCATTCAAAATCAAGTGTGAGCAGAATCAAGTTAGCAGAAAGAGATGCCCAAACCGGAAATTAGTCTATTAAGTGGATGACATTGTGAATGAGCTTTCTGGCAGTACTCTCCAAAATCAATTCCGAGGCCACTGGAAGTTACAGACGGATTACCATCTCACCCTGCTGATGTACATCAATCTGTCCCTTATACTGAGGAACCCACTCTGGGACAAGGTCAAGGGTGAAATTGAACAGATGCAGCAGTGAGGGGTTAACCCATTGGCTAACGTGCCAACAAAATGTTGTTCAGGAATAGTCACCAAACGGCTCGATAAGAATCTGTGTGGATTAAATCAATTAAACAAATCAGTGGAACATGAGGTCCAGCCTGTATTCTCATTGAGTGGGAGCCTTGTCAAACTAACCAAGAGTACGTTACTTAGCCAGTTGGACGTGAACAGTGGATTTTGACAGTTGCCTCTGTACAATGAATTCACATTTACAACACCGTTCAGGTGTTACTATTTTAATAGATTGTTCTTTTGCATCTGCTGCTCAATGGTCGGTAATTTTGGGTCAGAAATGCCAAGGTTTCAGAAGTGATGAATAACTGTTTCCTCCTTTCGAAAGGATTTTGCTTGTCCACGTTCCACCACCACAGTCGACCCTGTCTCGAAGGCTCATTGACCTCTGTTAAATTTGACAGAAACTTACCAATTTGCTTGACCATCTCAAGAAATCGCTGGAACTCTGTGTGCTCCATAAATGTTCCAGAGAACAATATCTCACATTCTAGAACCATAGAATTCCGATAGTGCAGAAGGAGACCATTGGGCCCATCGAGTCGGCACTGACCCTCTGAAAGAGCACTTGGAATATTGCGCACAATTCTGGCCGCCACCATGACCAGAAGGATGTGGAGGCTTTGGAGAGGGTGCAGAGGAGGTTTACCAGGATGTTGCCTGGCCTGGAGGGTGTTAGCTATGTGGAGAGGCTGAATAAACTCGGACTGTTTTCATTTTAGAACAACGGAGGTTGAGGGGTGACCTGATAGAGGTCGACAAGATTATGAGGGGCATGGATAGAGTGGATGGGTAGGAACCCTTTCCCAGGGTGGGGGGGTCATTCACCAGGGGGCATAGGTTTAAGGTCCGTGGGGCAAAGTTTAGAGGAGACGTGCGAGGCAGGTTTTTTTACGCAGAGGGTGGTGAGTGCCTGGAACGTGTCGCCAGGGGAGGTTGTGGAAGTAGATATATTAACGGCGTTCAAAAGGCATCTTGACAAACACATGGATAGGATGGGTATAGAGGGATACGGCACAAGGAAGTGCTGAGGGTTTTGGCCAAGGTTGGTATCTAGCCATGGGGCAATAGGCATTCAAATGTGGCTGGTATTACTGGTACTGGCATGGATTGTAGATGACTGATTGGATGTTTGAGTGACCGAGGTGCTGGGTTTTGGTTAAGTTTGTACAGTTTGATCAGCCCTGCTTGCACCGTGTTTAATTTGCTGCTGTTACTTTCTCACAGGTGTAGATTTAGAAAACATTGTTTACTACAAGGATGACACGCACTACTTTGTCATGACTGCCAAGAAGCAGAGCCTTCTGGAGAAGGGAGTCATTCTACAGGTAGGTAAGCCAAACACAGTCTCCTCATAGACCGTGGGCTGTTTCCTTGTCTACATTTTGAGCTTTGTAGTCACCCTCTGGGAAGCACCGACCGTAAACATCTTCAAAATGTGTATCTGAAGCAAAAGCTGCAACGTCCCCGAGCCTGAACACTGGGCGAGAGATTGCCAAAAGCTGCAAAGTCCCCGAGCCTGTAAACTGGGCGAGAGATTGCCAAAAGCAGTGAAAAACAAAAATTCCACAGACGTCTTTCCCACGAGCAATTGGGACGCATCACCATGATGGCTAAATGTTTAATGTGGCTGGTTTAAGTGTAAGGATCCTTCCTGTTTATTCCCATATTCAGCCCTTCTTTTATTTTTGTTGTTACATTTTTGATCCATGGATGATTAATGGACAGTGGCTTTAATACAAGCAACCTGTACCTTTAATTCAAGCAGAAGAATTTGGATATTTGTGCTGGTTTGAACTGGAGTTGTAGACTTACTGGCTTCAGTGAGAAGAGATGGGCTGGGACTCGGTTTGATTGATTTGGCTCGTGGCTGAATGAATTTGCCCAAAAGGCTGAACTTTGCCTGGTAACAGGTAGTGATTGGACCCTAACCCACTAAAATGCTTCAGAGACCTAAGGAGGTTTCAGTTTGGATTTTGGCAAGTAAAAGATCCAGCTAAAGCCTCTCGGAAAGAATGCGTTTCTGAACCTGGAATGATTACAGGAGAACCATTACAGGCTGTATAGGCAAAGCCCAGAACCTGCAAACTCTCTCCAGGAAGCTGTTGCTAATTCTTGCCGTAAAGATCCAGCTACCTCTCTCTCCAATAAGCCTATGGGTGTTGGATTCCTGAAACTACTACTTATACATACATCAAAGTTATTACTCATATATGCTGTTCAGGAAGAAACCTCCGTAGCAACCATTTATTCCACGTCAGATTATTTAAGTTTCCGAGGGACATTTGCACTCATTTATCATTTGACATTCGTGCATTCTCCCAAGGGGCTGGTTTAGCTCACTGGGCTAAATCGCTGGCTTTTAAAGCAGGCCAGCAGCACGGTTCGATTCCCGTACCAGCCTCCCCGGACAGGCGCCATAATGTGGCGACTAGGGGCTTTTCACAGTAACTTCAATGAAGCCTACTCGTGACAATAAACAATTTTCATTTTTCATTCATTTAAATAGTCCCTCGGTCAAAAAGTGGAGGGAGGCAAACATTGCCACCTGTTGCTGCAGATTTGATATCATCTCCTTAATAAAAGCAAATTACTGCTGATGCTGGACTCTGAAACCAGAGAGAAAATGCTGGAAAATCTCAACAGGTCTGGCAGCATGTGTAGGGAGAGAAAAGAGCTAACGTTTCGAGTCCACATGACCCTTTGTCAAAGCTAAAAGGCAGAGAATGTGGGAAATATTTAAAGAATCATAGAATCTACAGTGCAGAAGGAGGCCATTCAGCCCATCGAGCCTGCACCAGCTCTTGGAAAGAGCACCCAACTTCCACCCTATCCCGTAACCCAGCAACCCCACCTAACTAAAGGCATTTGTCGTGGCCAATCCACCTAACTTGCACATCTTTGGACTGTGGGAGGAAACCCACGCACACAGGGGGAGGATGTGTAGATTCCGTACAGACAGTGACCCAAGCCGGGGGACCCTGGCACTGTGAAACAACTGTGCTAACCACTATGCTACCTTGCCGCCCTGGGTGTCTGTGGCTATGACACATCTTTCATTCTCACTCCACAGTATAAATATTTCCCACTTTCTCTGTCTTTTAGCTTTGACATAGGGTCATCTGGCCTCTTTTCTCTCCCTACATCCCTACAGATGCTGCCAGACCTGCTGAGATTTTCCAGCATTTTCTCTTTGATATCAGCTCCTGGTCTGTTTTCCTGTCTGGATTGTCTGGCAGGACAACCACTTGTGTCTCCCAACAAAAAGGATTCTGTCATCAACGATCTCTCCTGCAAACTCTCTCAATCTTTCAGAGAGCAATTGGAGTTGATTTTCCACGCTGTCACTGAAAGATGTTTTGCACTGGGATTTTCCAGTCATAAGAGAACATTTTGGCGATTTGCATTCCTCCATCTGACTTCCCTCTGCCTGCATCCCTCTTATTTCATAGAATTTACAGTGCAGAAGGAGGCCATTCGGCCCATCGAGTCTGCACCGGCTCTTGGAAAGAACACCCTACCCAAGGTTAACACCTCCACCCTATCCCCATAACTCAGTAACCCCACCCAACACTAAGGGCAATTTTGGACACTAAGGGCAATTTATCATGGCCAATCCACCTAACCTGCACTGGACTGTGGGAGGAAACCAGAGCACCCGGAGGAAACCCACGCACACACGGGGAGGATGTGCAGACTCCGCACAGACAGTGACCCAAGCCGGAATCGAACCTGGGACCCTGGAGCTGTGAAGCGATTGTGCTATCCACAATGCTACTGTGCTCTTGATGCTTCGAATCTTGCATCTGTCTGGAACAAGTCGGATCACTCTTCACTTGTCCATCTCTGCTTGCCTCAGGAGGATACTCCGATTTCATGGTTGCACAGTGGTTAGCACTGTTGCTTCACAGCACCAGTGTCCCAGGTTCGATCCCCGGCTTGGGTCACTGTCTGTGCGAAGTCTGCACGTTCTCCCTGTGTCTGTGTGGGTTTCCTCCGCATTATCCGGTTTCCTACCACAAGTCCCGAAAGACGTGCTGTTAGTTGAATTGGACATTCTGAATTCTCCCTCTGTGTACCCGAACAGGTGCCAGAGTGTGGCGACGAGAGGCTTTTCACAGTAACTTCACTGCATTGTTAATGGAAGCCTACTTGTGACAATAAAGATGATTACTTTTGATTAATTGGTCAGTAATTGTGGCTTCATGATTTGAATCAATGCCATAGCATCCAATACCCATCCTTTACTACGTGATGGTCACAACAGTGGAAGGGGTGGGTTGACTGATGACTCTAAAAAGTGAGAGAGCTGTGCTTACTTAGTTTTGAAGATGGAACCGCCATAATTACATGAACAGGGAGGAATAGAGGGCTACGGACCGAGTTAAGGGCAGAAGGTGGTTTTGTTTTTAAGTTAGGGCGCCATGATCGGCACAGGCTTTGAGGGCCGAATGGCCTGTTCCTATCCTGTACTTTTCTTTGTTCTTTGTTATAATTAGCGAGAGGCAAGGATAATGTTCCGAATGCAAAGAGAAAATGCTGGAAAATCTCAGCAGGTCTGGCAGCATGTGTAGGGAGAGAAAAGAGCTAACATTGCGAGTCCAGATGACCCTTTGTCAAAGCTATGATGTTTCGAATGTCCCAGCATCTCATAGAATTTACAGTGCAGAAGGAGGTCATTCGGCCCATCGAGTCTGCACCGGCTCTTGGAAAGAGCACCCTACCCAAGCCCATACCTCCACCCTATCCCCGTAACCCCACCTAACGCTAAGGGCAATTTGGACCCTGAGCGCAATTTAGCCTGGCCAATTCACCTAACCTGCACATCTTTGGACTGTGGGAGGAAACCGGAGCTCCCGGAGGAAACCCACGCACACACGGGGAGAACGTGCAGACTCCACACAGACAGTGACCCAAGCCGGGATTCGAACCTGGGACCCTGGAGCTGTGAAGCATTTGTGCTATCCACAAGCTACCGTGCTGCCCATCTCAGTGATGTCCACTTTTCTAATAGCTTCAACAACGGATAGTTTGAGAGCTCTGTTATTGATCTGTTCTCGGAGGAATCTCCGGACCATTTCGTTTAGTTACCGCAAATTTTCCCGTGTCCTTCACTGTCTTTAGTTTCATCTCCTTGACATGACCGTAAAAGCTGCCATCTTTCATGAAAAGTCATCCTTGGCGTATACATAGTTAAAGAGTGGTAAAAGGGAGAGTAGGGCCCCAAGGGGACCAAGTAGGGAATCTACACATGGAAGTTGGAGGCATAGCTGAGGTATTAAATGAATACATTGCATCTGTCTTTAGCAAGGAGATAGATATCACGGTGACAGATGAGGAAACTCTGTCCCTAGAAGTGTTTGGAATTGATACGGCCGTAGTGTTGAATAGACTGTTGGTACTGAAAGTTGGCAGGGCACTGGGACCGGTTGAGATGCATTCTGGGATATTGAAGAGAGTGAGAATGGAAATAAGAGGGACGCAGGCCATAACCTTCAATCTTTTTATAGACTCGGGGGGGGGGGGGGGGGGGGGGGGGGCTGGAGAACGGTTACATCCTTGTTCAAAAAAGGTTTGGTGGCACAACAGCACAGTGTTTTGTGCTGTTGCTTCACAGCTCCAGGGTCCCAGGTTCGATTCCCGGCTTGGGTCACTGTCTGTGCGGAGTCTGCACGTTCTCCCCGTGTCCGCGTGGGTTTACTCCGGATGCTCCGGTTTCCTCCCACTGTCCAAAGATGTGCAGGTTAGGTGGATTGGCCATGATAAATTGTCTTAGTGTCCAAAAAGGTTAGGTGGGGTTACAGGGATAGGGTGGGGGTGTGGGCTTAGATAGGGTGCTCTTTCCAAGGGCCAGTGCAGACTTGGAAATTCTATGAAATGTTTCTATCTGCCTAAAAACCCAGCAATTCCAGGCCAGTCAGTTTAACATCAGTGGTGGTGAAGCTTCCAGAAAAAATATTCGGAATAGAATTCGCAGTCAGGTGGAAAAAGGTGGGTTGATTATGAAGAGCCTGCATGGATTTCAAAAGACGAAACTGCGTTTTATTAACTTGCTGGAGGTAACAGAAGGTGTTGATGTGGGTAATGCTGTTGATGTGGTGTACATGGACTTTCAGAAGGTATTCAACACTGTGCCACACGACAGACTTGTGAGAAAAGTTACAGCTCATGGAATAAAAGGGGCAGCAGCAACATGGATACAAAATTAGCTGAATAACAGGAAGCAGAGAGGAATGGTCTGTGGACATGTTTCGGGATGTAGGCAAGTTCACAGTGGTGTTCCCCAGTGTTTGATATTGGGACCCTCGCTTTTCCCAATATATATCAATCAGCTAGATCTTGGTGACCAGGGGACAGTTTCAAAGTGGGGCCACGAAACTTGGAAGTATTGTAAACTGTGAAGAGGACAGTGTAGAAGAAGGACATGGACAGGTTGGTTGGGGGGGGGGGGGGGGGGGGGGGGCAGAGAAGTGTGAGGTGATGTATTTTGGAAGGAAGAACATGGAGAGACAATATTGAATGAGGCGTGTAGGAGCAGAGGGCGTTTATCTGCAAAGATGATTGAAGTTGGGAGGATAGGCGTAGAGAGCAGTTCATGAAATATTTTGGGCTTTATTAATATGGGGCATAGAGTACAAGGAGGTTATGCTGAATTTACACAAGATACTAGTTAGATCTCAGCTGGGATAGTGTGCACAGTTCTGGGCTCCACATTATAGGAAGAATGAGAACGTATTGGAGAGAGAGTGTGGAAGAGGTTTACAAGAATGGCTCCAGGGCTGAGGATTGGAGAGGTTGGGGCTGATTCCCTTGGAGAGAAGAAGGCAAAGAGGAGATTTGATAGGGATGCTCAAAATCATGAGGGAGCTCGACAGGGTAGATCGGGAGAAACTGTTCCCACTCTTTAAAGGATCAAGAACGAGAGGGCACAGATTTAAAGTGATTTGCACAAAGATGCGATTGTGGTGTGAGAAAAGTCCTTTTCACACAGCGAGTGGTTGAGGTCTGCCAGTGTGGTGGAGGCAGGTTCAGTTGGGGCATTCAAGAGGGCATTAGAAAGTTTCTATTCAAATAATTATGTGCAGGGGTACAGGAAAAAGGCAGGAGAATGGCACTCAGTCAAGATGTGGCATGGTGGCACAATGGTTAGCACTGCTGTCTCACAAGCTGCAAGGTCATGGGGGGGATTCTCCCTTTTGGGGACTAATGCCCGCCGGAAAATGGGCAAGAATTACTCCGGAGTATTTCCTCGAAAGTCCGGGGTGATTCTCCGTTTTCCAGGGGGCTAGCACGTGCGCCCCGCAGCTCTGGCTGTTGGAGGTGCCCTGCTGTCCAGACTGCACGGCTGCGCATGTGCACGGAGGCCCACTTCGGCGCGGGCGTCGCCAACATGGCGGACCCACACAGCGGGCGCGGGCGGAGGACGGATTCCCCCCGCCCCGCCCCCCCCCCAACCAGGACCACCGCCGCGGGTCCGAGCTCCCGCCGGGTGGTGCCAGATGTAAACCATGCCGGTGGGAGTTCAGCCGGTCGACCGCGGAGAATCGCCGCAGGGGCCTCTTTCACTGCGCGGGCACGACTGGCGGGTCCGTGGAGAATCGCGGAAGTGCCGTCGCGCCGTATTTCCGCCGTGAATGACTATTATCCGCGCCGGGCGCGATTCCGCCACGGAGGGTCGGAGAATCCCGCCCCCGGGTTCAATTCCAGCCTCGGGTGACGACTGTGTGGAGTTTGCACTTTCTCCCCCTGTCTGTGTGGGTTTCCTCCGGATGCTCCAGTTTCCTCCTACAAACCAAAGATGTGCAGTGTAGGTGGATTGGCCATGATAAATTGCCCCTTAGTGTCCAAAAGCGGTTACCGGGTTACGGGGATGGGGTGGATGCGTGGGCTCGGGTGGGGTGCTCTTTCCAATGGCCGGTGCGGACTCGATGGGCTGAATGGCCTCTTCCTGTGCCATTACAATCCAAGATAATACAAAAGTCAGCAATGCGTCCTTTCTCTTTTCCTTGGCCTCCGTTAGATCCTTGATTAAAGGTGCTGGAGCATCTTGACCTGATGTCATGAGCTGTAAATGATCGGCCTCCAAGGAAGGATCAGAAAGATTAACCATATTGTAAATGATGTCCGTGGTATTGCCTGACATCCTTCTCATCATGCTCCATTCATCCCTGAAGAAGGTGTTCTGTGACCAGCTCTTCCTTGACCGTTTCCGTCTATAGCTGCCCTCTCGTGCTGTGACATGGCCCATCTTTGTACAGCTCCGTTAACGAGACTAAACCCTGTTTATCTGGGAGTCACAGTTGGCTGTCTGCTCAGTAACCTGATCACATGGAGCCTGAGAGAAGCCAGATTCTTGTTCCTGGGCAACAGATTGTCCTGATTTTAACTCTGAAGTGATATGAGAATGACTTTCTTCCAAACTGCACACCTCCAGTCAATCTGCTTGAAAGATGGTTGACTCAATCACCGTGGCAACATGGAGCGATGGAGGTGAAGATCCCAGCTGGCTGCCCTGCTCTGCTACCATATTGACAAAACTGCTCAAGACCCGATAAATCAGTCCAGTTGTTTTTTTACTGTTATTGACAAAGTCGTAGCGCCCAATCCCTCAAGAGTTGAGGATGTGATTGAAATCATCACTGCAGAAAGCAGGTCTGAAGTTCACCTGTCTGAAGGGCTGCGTGTTTGCCGTTCTTGGTTCAAGATTGAAGGCCTGATACGAGGAAGCTCCTGTAACTCTTCATCCAAGATACATTTCTATCTGGTTTTGTTACTAACGTAATTCTTTACAGTTCTTCCTCTGCAGTCACATCTGCCGAACTGCTGATATCCTATCTGGTAGAGGGCATGTTTTGCAGTGTCATCTTGCTGCTCCTTGATAAGAAGCCTGGTATAGCACCGACAACAGCAGAGGTGATAACTTGCTTCAAGAGCAACAAGATCCTGCTCACGAACATGTCAGAAGGTTGATCCATCTATGCAGGCCTTTGCTGGGGGAGCTTGTGGCTCTGGTCTCAGCAGCCTCTCTTTCCACTTCTTTCAACCGTGTCTCTCCGTGATGTTCTTGTCTTTCCTGTCGAGGGGACACTACAATGCGCCTACCAGCCCCGTCTTAATGTCTTGTCAACCTTTGACTGACGCAGTTCATAGATTATCATAGAATTTACAGTGCAGAAGGAGGCCATTCGGCCCGTCTGCACCGGCTCGTGAAAAGAGCACCCTACCCAAGGTCAACACCTCCACCCTATCCCCATAACCCAGTAACCCCACCCAACACTAAGGGCAATTTTGGACACTAAGGGCAATTTATCATGGCCAATCCACCTAACCCGCACATCTTTGGACTGTGGGAGGAAGCCGGAGCACCCGGAGGAAACCCACGCACACACGGGGAGGATGTGTAGACTCCGCACAGACAGTGACCCAAGCTGGAATCGAACCTGGGACACTGGAGCTGTGAAGCAATTGTGTTATTCACAATGCTACCCGTGCAGCCCTTCCCTCCTCTGCTCCGGGAACAATGAAAAGATCAGTGGAAAACCGAATGCCGATAGGAACAGGGAGAGAAAATGGCAGAAAGAAAGACCGAGAAAAAGAATGTGATAGAAGTTACGAGTGACCCTAGCGTCTGACTTTAATTTTTGTGACTAACGTGGCCAGTGTGAGCTTAGGAACGAATCATTTCACACACAGGCTATAGAACATACACGTCAGACAGCACGGCAATTCAACTGCAGAGAGAGATCTGAATATAAACATTCCAGAATTGTTAGAATTTTGGAATAATAATCTTTATTGTCACAAGTAGGCTTACATTAACACTGCAATGAAGTTACTGTGAAAATCCCCTAGTCGTCACATTCCGGCACCTATTCGGGTACACAGAGGGAGAATTCAGAATGTCCAATTCACCTAACAGTATGTCTTTTGGGACTTGTGGGAGGAAACCGGAGCACTCGGAAGAAACCCACGCAAACACGGGGAGAACGTGCAGACTCCGCACAGACAGTGACCCAAGCCGGGAATCGAACCTGGGACCCTGCCGCTGTGAAGCAACAGTGCTACCCACTGTGCTACCGTGAATACGCATAGGTATAGTTGCGAAACGCCGCATAGCTAACGGATCTCGGCTGAACACCATGTTATTTTCTTTCGAGAAACGTAATTTCGGTGCGCGGAAACAAGTGGGATTTCAGAGCATTCCGAGTTGCGGAATTTCGAATAAGGGGTGCTCAGCCTGCACTGTGTAAAAACATTCATCGCCAGTAATTTCCCTTTCTAACTTTTTGCTCCTGTCACTCTCATGCTTATCAATGAATACAGAGAACTGCCCATGACATCCAGTCGCTCTTGGATTAATGAGAGTCTTTCTGGTGCAATAAATAGCTCCAAATTGAAACTCTTGATGGTGCTTTCAGCAATCCTAGCTTCTCTTCTTCATCAGTGGTGATTTATTGGAACATCAGTAAGGACTTTAGTCCATCGACAGTGACGGGCGTACAACAAGCCATCGCTTTGATGCAACCGAGACAGAGGTTCCTGAAGCTGGAACGTGAACTGTGATCCTGTCTCCACAGGCAGACCTGCTGAGTCCTATCCTGTGATTTCTGCTTTTATTTCATAACTCCAGCACCAGCAGAATTTTCTTTCCGATTATTTGGTAGAGCAGAAATTGCGATGGGCAAATATTGTAAAAGCACTGTCAATGATGTGTAGGTTAGGTTAAGGGGTTATTGGGATAAGGCGGGGAAGTGGGCCTAGGTTAGGGTGCTCTTTGAGAGGGTCAGTGCAGACTCGATGGGCCGCATGGCCTCCTTCTGTCCTTCGGGATTCTGTGATTGGATGGAATACGTCCGTTGTGATTGGTCCCAAAAGGGACTCACAATTATGTCTTCACTGCATTTTTCATGCAATTTCTGCATATTTTATACCGATCATTACAAATGCTCACTTGAATATGATCTCGAAAGGTGGAAATTTGAAGTATTTGCAAGGAGGGAACAGTATGTAGCGGAGCCCATGGTCTCACCCTTTGTGTGTCAGGCACACTGTGGCCCACACGAAGGGGCGGAGTCAGGACTTGAGCAGCCCAGACAATTAAACTATGCAGAAACCACTCAGTTCGATCCCTTGTAACTCACTCCTAATGATATACACAAACCAGCCCTGCCCTGCAGGCCTCATTCCCCAACCCAATCCCCTGCCTGCTATCCTCAATATCAATTCCTGAAATGCTTCAATTAAATTCCAACTTGTCCCGGATGTGATTGCAGATTTAGAAAGGACAGAAGATAGAACATGGCCGAGGAGCTTTAGATCAATTAGATTAACATGCTGGGAGGAAAGAAAGTTACATCTTTTCCCAAAGGTGTTGGAGGAAGCTATCTGGAACTCGAAAATAGATCAGAATTAGTCAGGACGGATTTCAAAAGGGAAGATCGTGCTCGACCTTCTTGCATTCTTTGCGAAAATAGCAGGGAAAGGTGGCGAGGGTCATGGAAGTGGATGTACAGAAAGATACTTGAACTTACTACATCACAAACTCAGGAATAAAGTCAGAGCATATGGAGTAACACAAGTTTGTTTCAACTCAGAAAATAGAGAGTCGGGGTTATAGTCATTAGTTTGAACCACAGAAGAAGGAGGAAGATGTTCGGCAAAGATTGGTGCTGGTCACACTTAACATGAATAATCTGGACCCAGGGATCCGAAACACGATTTCACAATTTGCAGATAGCATCAACCTGTGGGTAAAGTTAATATTGAGAAAGAACAAAGAAAAGTACAGCACAGGAACAGGCCCTTCGGCCCTCTAAGCCTGCGCCGACCATGCTGCCCGTATCAACTAAAATCTTCTACACTTCCGGGGTCCGTATCCCTCTATTCCCATCCTATTCATGTATTTGTCAAGATGCCCCTTAAATGTCACTATCGTCCCTGCTTCCCCCACCTCCTCCGGCAGCGAGATTCAGGCACCCACTCCCCTCTATGTAAAAAAAACTTGCCTCGTACATCTCCTCTAAACCTTGCCCCTCGCACCTTAAACCTATGCCCCCTAGTAATTGACCACTCAACCCTGGGGAAAAGCCTCTGACTATCCACTCTGTCTATGCCCCTCATAATTTTGTAGACCTCTTATCAGGTCGCCCCTCAACCTCCATCATTCCAGTGAGAACAAACGAGTTTATTCAACCTCTCCTCATAGCTAATGCCCTCCATACCAGGCAACATCCTGGTAAATCTGGGCAGCACGGTAGCATTGTGAATAGCACAATTGCTTCATAGCTCCAGGGTCCCAGGTTCGATTCCTGGGTCACTGTCTGTGCGGAGTCTGCACATCCTCCCCGTGTGTGCGTGGGTTTCCTCCGGGTGCTCCGGTTTCCTCCTACAGTCCAAAGATGTGCAGGTTAGGTGGATTGGCCATGATAAATTGCCCTTAGTGTCCAAAATTGCCCTTAGTGTTGGGTGGGGTTACTGGGTTATGGGATAGAGTGGAGGTGTTGACCTTGGGTAGGGTGCTCTTTCCAGGAGCTGGTGCAGACTCGATGGGCTGAATGGCCTCCTTCTGCACTGTAAATTCTATGATTATCATTAATAACCACAGCAAGAAGTGAGTAAAGGTGCAGAATGGGCAGGTAATGTAAGCTATTTCCAGCACAGTGAGGTGTTACATTCAGGATGGAAGAATACAGAATCACAAAGGCCTCCAGAAAAGACGTGTGTGTAAATAGGATAAAGGAACAGAACAATCTATATCACTAAAAGTAACAATGCAGAGAAATTAGGCTAGAAAAATGGTAAAAACAAGGCAGGGATAGAATTCAAGAGACGATATATTCAGGTTGTAAAGAATCTTGAAGAGATGCCACTTGGGGCGCTGTGAAGAGATTAGGGCGCGATCCACCGGTAGCGTTGTGACCGAACGGCGGCACAACACGGCCGGTAGATGCCAGGAGATCCTTCTTCCCGGATCTACCCGACTCCACAAGACCATAAGACATAGGAGCAGAATTAGGCCACTCGGCCCATCGAAGCTGCTGCGTCATGTTTACATGCTCAGCACCCTCTGCATTCTCCCTCTCACAGTATACACACTCAGCACTCGCTGCATTCTCCCTGACAGTATACACACACTCAGCACTCGCTGCATTCTCCCTGACAGTATACACACACTCAGCACTCTCTGCATTCTCCCTCTCACTCATATACACACACTCAGCACCCTCTGCATTCTCCCTGACAGTATACACACACTCAGCACTCGCTGCATTCTCCCTGACAGTATACACACACTCAGCACTCTCTGCATTCTCCCTCTCACTCATATACACACACTCAGCACTCTCTGCATTCTCCCCTCTCACTCATATACACACACTCAGCACTCTCTGCATTCTCCCTCTCACTCATATACACACACTCAGCACTCTCTGCATTCTCCCTGACAGTATACACACACTCAGCACTCTCTGCATTCTCCCTCTCACTCATATACACACACTCAGCACTCTCTGCATTCCCCCTCTCACTCATATACACACACTCAGCACTCTCTGCATTCCCCTCTCACTCATATACACACACTCAGCACTCTCTGCATTCTCCCTCTCACTCATATACTCACACTCAGCACTCTCTGCATTCTCCCTCTCACTCATATACACACACTCAGCACTCTCTGCATTCTCCCTGTCAGCATATACACACACTCAGTACTCTCTGCATTCCCCCTCTCACTCATATACACACACTCAGTACTCTCTGCATTCTCCCTATCAGCATATACACACACTCAGCACTCTCTGCATTCTCCCTCTCACTCATATACACACACTCAGCACTCTCTGCATTCTCCCTGACAGTATACACAGACTCAGCACTCACTGCATTCTCCCTCTCACTCATATACACACACTCAGCACTCTCTGCATTGCCCCTCTCACTCATATACACACACTCAGCACTCACTGCATTCTCCCTGACAGTATACACAGACTCAGCACTCACTGCATTCTCCCTCTCACTCATATACACACACTCAGCACTCTCTGCATTCTCCCTCTCACTCATATACACACACTCAGCACTCACTACATTCTCCCTATCAGCATATACACACACTCAGCACTCTCTGCATTCTCCCTCTCACTCATATACACACACTCAGCACTCTCTGCATTCTCCCTCTCACTCATATCACCCCTCTCTGCGCATTCTCCCTCTCACTCATATACACACACAGCACTCTCTGCATTCTCCCTCTCACTCATATACACACACTCAGCACTCTCTGCATTCTCCCTCTCACTCATATACACACACTCAGCACTCTCTGCATTCTCCCTGTCAGCATATACACACACTCAGTACTCTCTGCATTCCCCCTCTCACTCATATACACACACTCAGCACTCTCTGCATTCTCCCTGTCAGCATAGACACATACTCAGCACTCTCTGCATTCCCCCTCACTCATATACATACACTCAGTACTCTCTGCATTCTCCCTCTCACTCATATACACACACTCAGCACTCACTGCATTCTCCATCTCACTCATATACACACACTCAGCACTCTCTGCATTCCCACTCTCACTCATATACACACACTCAGCACTCACTGCATTCTCCCTATCAGCATATACACACACTCAGCACTCTCTGCATTGCCCCTCTCACTCATATACACACACTCAGCACTCTCTGCATTCTCCCTCTCCTTATATACACACACTCAGCACTCTCTGCATTCTCCCTCTCACTCATATACACACACTCAGCACTCTCTGCATTCTCCCTCTCCTTATATACACACACTCAGCACTCTCTGCATTCTCCCTATCAGCATATACACACACTCAGCACACTCTACATTCTCCCCCTCACTCATATACACACACTCAGCACTCACTGCATTCTCCCTATCAGCATATACACACACTCAGCACTCTCTACATTCTCCCTCTCAGTCATACACACACTCAGCGGGTTTGATTGTCGGTTCTGCATGTCTGTCTCTTCTCCCCACGTAGGATTTCTCTGTCACTGAAAAGCTGCTTTCACGGAATAATATGAATCAAGAAGCACTTCTGAACTATGTGACGGAAGCGGCCAGTTTCTCAACCAATCATCTGCTGCCACGCCTAGACTTTGCCATGAACCATTACGGCCAGCCGGATGTTGCCATGTTTGACTTCACCTGTATGTATGCATCGGAGAATGCCTCGCTGATCCGGGATGAGGGCGGCAAGCAGCTCCTGGTTGCCCTAGTTGGGGACAGTCTATTGGAGGTGAGTGCATGGGTCTTTGATCAAACTCATTGCAATGTTTTGTGTGCGGGGAGGCTTTACTTGAAACAGCAGTAATAACAGAACTAATAATTGGGGTGGCACGGTGGCAGAGTGGTTTGCACTGCTGCCTCACAGGGTCCAGGGTTCCAGGTTCAATTCCAGCCTCAGGTGACTGTCCGTTTGAAGTCTGCACGTTCTCCCCGTGTGTGCGTGGGTTTCCTCCGGGTGCTCCGGTTTCCTCCCACAGTTCAAAGATATGCAGGTTAGGTGGACTGGTAACTCTAAATTGCCCTCAGTGTCCAAAAGGTTGGGTGGGTTTGCGGTGATAGGGGTGGAGGCCTGGGCTTGGGTGGGATGCTCTTTCCACGGGCCGGTGCAGACTCGATGGGCCAAATGGCCTTCTTCTGCACTTTAAATTCTATAATTCTACAAACCCACCCTCCCATCATTATCAGAAAGGGGTTTTGATTTGCTTTCAAACAGGAGAGGAGCGTTGCAATATTATCCCTTTTAAACTTATGCAGTAAAAGAGGGCTGGAGAAAAGAAAGTTTACAGTGCAGAGACCACCGAGAAATGAAATATTTTGTCACATGGGTCCATAGTCACGAATCAAAGTCCAATGAGGCATTCCTTAACAGAAGTCAGTGGGTTGAAAACCGATGCTGGATAATTCATTTTTCCTGTGCTGTTGACTTCACCCAATGAGAAAGGCATACATAGATGAATCAACCTTGTTAGTAATGGTACAGAAGATCCAGTGGAAATAGACGGAGACGGAGCTGAGCTTCTTTCTGTGTTG
The DNA here is from genome assembly GCF_902713615.1 of Scyliorhinus canicula. Taxonomy (NCBI): domain Eukaryota; kingdom Metazoa; phylum Chordata; class Chondrichthyes; order Carcharhiniformes; family Scyliorhinidae; genus Scyliorhinus; species Scyliorhinus canicula. The sequence goes on along the minus strand of NC_052165.1, from coordinate 85,661,735 downwards.
CTGCCCGTGTACGGTGAAGGAACAGATTGAGTTTGCTGTTCAGCAAGACTGTTTCTACCAGCTCGATGTTCATGTCACATGTCTTCCAACTCTCCATATTGTCTTTGACTTGAAACGCGTACCCCTCATCTGTGTTCTCGAGATAGTTAAATGTCTTAAGGAAGGTTTACGGGGTCCGCTGTCCTTGCAGACGAGCACACTCTAGTTGGCCACCCTGGGTTATGAAATGCAGATGATCTTTGAAATTGAGCTTTGGGGTGGGCGGGGAGGGGGGGCGGGTAGGGGGCTGGCGTTAGTGCCCCTTCCGAGATAGCAAAGTTTCTGCAAAGCTGCCATTCAGCCATTTTAAAACGCCTTTGCTGAGTTTCTAAATTTGAAAGATAGCTATGAATTTATCTGTATGTATTTGATAAAAATACACAGGGTGGTGTCTGAAAAATCAGTCACTGTATCACACGCCTTGAGTTGGTCACTAGATCCTAGATTGTGAGCCAATAGGCCATTGGATCCGATGCTATGAACTTAGATCACTAGATCCTATGTTGTGAGCCAATGGATGACTGGATTCCGTTCTATGTGGCGACCATTTCTCCTGCTCCAAGTCAGCAGGCCATTGATCCTGTGCTGGGTGGGTAGATCAAGGATCCCCTGTTCTGCCAATAGTACAATGGATACCCTACCGTGGATGAATGCATCACTGATGTGTGTGCGTGGGTTTCCTCCGGGTGCTCCGGTTTCCTCCCACAGTCCAAAGATGTGCGGGTTAGGTGGATTGGCCAAGATAAATTGCCCGTAGTGTCCTTAAAAAAAGTAAGGTTAAGGGGTGGGGGGTTGTTGGGTTACGGGTATAGGCTAGATACGTGGGTTTGAGTAGGGTGATCATGGCTCGGCACAACATTGAGGGCCGAAGGGCCTGTTCTGTGCTGTACTGTTCTATGTTCTATGATCACATGTTGTGAATCACAGGATTACATGCTCTCAATTGATAAGTCAATGGACGCGATGTTGTGGTTTAATAGAAATGCAGATTCCCTAACATGAGCCAATTGATCACTAGATCCTGTCCCATCAGTCATTAGCCATGAGCTGTTTTATTGGCTGCCAGTGAGATCATTATATTCCCTCAGTAAATCAGTTGCTGACTGGATCATATGGAATGATTACAAGTCCAGTGTACTGCTGGGTTCCCTGATGAATCATTAAGCTGGATCATATGCTGGAATCTAGATTGCCAAATCGTGAATAAAAACAACAATGGTTCACATGCTGTTTCATCACAGGATTGCCAGCTGTAAAAGGACAGAAGTGGGGTGGCTTGGTGGTTAGCACTGCTGCCTCACAACGCCAAGACCCCAGGTTCAATTCCGACACCATAATATCCAGAGGTTAGGTGGAGTTATGGGGATAGGGCTGGAGATTGGGCCAAGGTAGAGTGCTGTTTCAAAAGGGCGGTGTAAGCTTGATGGGCTGAATGGCCTTCTACCACACTGAAGGGATTCTATGACCTCTGAATCCCGGGATTTCAATCAATGTTCATCATCAAACACTCCCAAGACAGCTGCAACACGGGGTTAGATACAGAGTGAAGCTCCCTCGACACTGTCCCCATCAAACACTCCCAGGACATGTACAGCACTGGGTTAGATACAGAGTAAAGCTCCCTCTACACTGTCCCCATCAAACACTCCCAGGACAGGTACAGCACGGGGTTAGATGCAGAGTAAAGCTCCCTCTACACTGTCCCCATCAAACACTCCCAGGACAGTACAGCACGGGGTTAGATACAGAGTAAAGCTCCCTCTACACTGTCCCCATCAAACACTCCCAGGACAGTACAGCACGGGGTTAGATACAGAGTAAAGCTCCCTCGACACTGTCCCCATCAAACACTCCCAGGACAGGTTCAGCACGGGGTTAGATACAGAGTAAAGCTCCCTCGACACTGTCCCCATCAAACACTCCCAGGACAGGTTCAGCACGGGGTTAGATACAGAGTAAAGCTCCCTCTACACTGTCCCCATCAAACACTCCCTGGACAGGTACAGCACGGAGTTAGATACAGAGTAAAGCTCCCTCTACACTGTCCCCATCAAACACTCCCAGGACAGGTACAGCACGGGGTTAGATACAGAGTAAAGCTCCCTCTACACTGTCCCCATCAAACACTCCCAGCACAGGTACAGCATGGGGTTAGATACAGAGTAAAGCTCCCTCTACACTGTTCCCATCAAACACTCCCAGGACAGGTACAGCACGGGGTTAGATACAGAGTAAAGCTCCCTCTGCACTGTCCCCATCAAACACTCCCAGGACAGGTACAGCACGGGGTTAGATACAGAGTAAAGCTCCCTCTACACTAAATGCAACAAGGGATAAATAAAACAATAACCCTAACAGACTTATTTATTGCCTTTAACATGGTAAAATGCCCCAAAATACCCCAGAAGTAAGAAGCAAAGTGTGCCACTGAGCTGTGCAAGATTGACTCCGATCACAAATGACCAAAGGTTTTGTCAAAGAGGGTGGCCCGGATTCTCCGTCGCACCACATTTCTGCCCCGACCAGCCGGCGGGATTCTCCGTTACGCCGGCCGGTCAATGGGGTTTCCCGTTGTGGGGCAGCCCCACTCCCCACACTATCTCTCTCTTTTTCTGTCTCTCACTCTTTCTGTCTCACTCTCTGTCTCGCTCCTCTCTTTCTCGGTCTCTTTCTCTCTCTTGCTCTCTGGCTCTCTGTCACTGACTCTGGTCTGTTTTTCTTCGTCTTTGTCTCTCCCTTGTCTTTCTCTCTATCTCACTCCTTTCCCTCTTTGTCTGTCTCTCTCTCTCTCTGGCTCTCTCACTGTCTCTCTCTCTGGTCTCTCTCTGTCTCTCTCGCTGTGCCTCTGTCTCGCTCCCCTCTCCCTGTCTCGCACTATCTGTCTTACACTCTCTCCCTCGCTGTCTGTGTGTCACTGTCTCTCTCCCTCTGGTCTCTCTCCCTCTGGTCTCTCTCCCTCTGGTCTCTCTCCCTGTGGTCTCTCTCCCTCGCTTTCTGTCTCTGTCTCTCTTTCTCTCTCTTTCTCGCTCTCTGTCTATCTATCACTCTTTGTCTCTCTCCGTCCCTCTCTCCGTCCCTCTCTCCGTCCCTCTCTCCGTCCCTCTCTCCGTCCCTCTCTCCGTCCCTCTCTCCGTCCCTCTCTCCGTCCCTCTCTCCGTCCCTCTCTCCGTCCCTCTCTCTCTCTCTCTGTCTCTCTCTCTATCTCTCTCTCTGTCTCTCTCTCTGTCTCTCTCTCTGTCTCTCTCTCTGTCTCGCTCTCTGCCTCGCTCTCTGTCTCGCTCTCTGTCTCTCTCTCTGTCTCGCTCTCTGTCTCTCTCTCAATCTCTCTGTCTCAATCTCTCTGTCTCTCTCTCAATCTCTCTCTGTCTCTCTCTCTCTGTCTCTCTGTCTGTCTGTCTCTCTCTGTCTCTCTCTCTCTCTGCCTCTCTCTCTGTGTCTCTCTCTCTGCGTCTCTCTCTCTGTGTCACTCTCTCTGTCTCTCTCTCAATCTCTCTGTCTCTCTCTCTCTCTGTCTCTCTCTCTGTCACTCGCTCTGTCTCTCTCTCTGTCTCTTTCTCTGTCTCTCTCTCTGTCTCTGCCTCATTTTGTTTCTTTATTTCTCTCTCTGGCTCTCTGTCACTGTCTCTCCCTCTTTCTGGTCTCTCTCTTTCTCTCGCTCTCTCTCTCTCTGTCTCTCTTTCTCTGTCTCGCTCTCTCTGGCTCCCCATTGCTTTCTGTCACTGTCTCCCTCTCTGGCCTGTCTGTCTCTTTTCTTCTGTCTCTATGTGTGTGTGTGTCTCTCTCTCTGTCTTTCACTCTCTGTCTATCATGTTCCCCCCCCCTGTGTCTCTGCCTCTATCTTGCACTCTGTGATGCTGTGATTTTTTCTCCCCAGCCCTTTTGGCCAATGGGAACTGGGATTGCTCGAGGATTCCTGGCTGCGTTCGATGCTGCGTGGATGGTCCGGAGCTGGGCACAAGGTTCCTCTCCCCTGAGTGTTCTGGCTGAAAGGTGAGAATTACTATTCTGCTGGGCTATTGGTCCTGGGGCCTGGGGACTTCCTCTTAACTGGGCCAATGACAGCTCCGAATGTACCCAGACCCCAGCTCCTCCTCGGGAGCCGGTGGCGGAGTGGTATTGTCACTGGATTAGTAAACCGCGGACCCAGAGTAATGTTCTAGGGACCCAGGTTCGAATCCTGCCACTGCAGGTGGTGAAAATAGAATTCACTAAAAACCTGGAATTAAAAAAGTTTAACGATGACCAGGAAACCATTGTTGGATGTTGGAAAAAACGATCTGGTTCACTAATGTGCTTTAGGAAATCTGCCATCATACCCGGGTCTGGCCTACATCTGACTCCAGACCCACAGCAATGTGGTTGGCTCTTAAATGCCCCCTCAAAGGTACATTAGAAACGGGCAATAAATGTTGGCACAGCCTGCGACGCCCACGTCCCATGGATGACTATCTCCCCCCTGCTGCCCACACTTTGCCCTGTCTGGTGGCTTTTGCCCCATCGCAGTGTGAATGGGCCATCCTCTCATACAAGCCCATTGGAACAGGAGAAGACCATTCAGCTCCTTGAGCCTGTCTCTTTGAACTCAATCATGGCCCCTCTACCTCAACACCCCTACCTCCCATTTACATCCTATTTCTCAGTCCCCTCATCTACTAATTTCTTTGTTGCTGTTTTGAAAGCTCCAGTTTACACCCAGCTCCTACCGCCTTTCACAGCTCTCAATTCCCCGTGTCAGCTCTGGATGCTGAGATTTGATTATCCTGACCAAACTAGATTGAATTCTAGTGTCCCGTCATTTTGGACTGGTCCTCCAGAGAGAACTCTTATCCAGTAAAACATTTGTACCATTTTAAACGTGTTGATGTCATCCAAGCACCTGGGGAATTTAAGTTCAATGAAATCAATTTGGAAGCTAGTCTCTTTAATTCTGATTGTCAAAGCAGCAGGTTGTCAAAACAAAAGCCCATCTGGTTCGCTAATGCCCTTTAGGGAAGGAAATCATAGAATTTATAGTGCAGAAGGAGGCCATTCGGCCCATCGAGTCTGCATCGGCTCCCACACAGAGCACTCTACTCAAGCCCACCTATCTACCCTCTCCCCATAACCCAGTAACCCCCACTTAACCTTTTTTTCTTGGACACTAAGGGTAATTTAGCATGGCCAATCCACCTAACCAGCACATCTTTGGAAGGAAACCGGAGTACCCGGAGGAAACCCACGCACACACGGGGAGAACGTGCAGACTCCTCACAGACAGTGACCCAGCCCAGAACCGAACCTGGGATGCTGGAGCTGCGAAGCAATTGTGCTAACCACTGTGCTACCGTGCTGCCCACCAACCTGTCGTCCTTACCCAGTCCGGCCTACATGTGACTCCAGACCCACAGCCATGTGGCCGGCTCTGAACATCTCCCTCTGAAATGTCCGAGCCAGCCACTCAGTTGTGTTCGAGGAGGTGGCTCAAGGGCGGGAGATGGGTAATAAATGTTGGCTTAGCCAGCGATGGCCAGGCATTTTTGAATGAGTCAACTCGCCCCTCCTCCTTTCAAACACCTCCTTGCCTTGTTTATGAATCTTTTCCTCTAAATCGTTCTCGTAAATCTGTGCTACATCCTCCAGGACTTGTATACCCTTCCCGACATGCCGTACCCGCTGCTGAATGCAGTATTCCAGATGAGAACTATCCCGAGTATTATTTAACTAGAACAAACCTCCCTGGGATTCCAGCCTGTTTGATGGGAAAGCCAATGCTGTATCCGCCTTTTTGATTTTTGAACCTTTAAGTGGTTTGTATTCATGGACCTGGAATATTGGATCTGGGGATTGAATTCCGATCTAACTTTCCGATGAACAATCTTTATGTTTCCCCACATTGACCTCTTTCTGCTGTAGTTAGCCTGCCAATGTTGCTTTCCTCCACAGTACACACTGTGCTGCCCAATTGACTACAGTAGTCCCCCTTTATAACGCGGGTGTTGGGGTCCAAGACAGCCACCTGCGTTGTATCCGAGCCGCGGATATCCATGATGGGGGTTTTAAATTTATTTAAAAATCTATGCATGCGCTTCCCATTGTGAGTGTACGGGGGGGGGGGGGGGG